>NC_092341.1:251317500-251617500 GCF_046630445.1 Rutidosis leptorrhynchoides
TGTCTGATATATTTCCTAAATTTCCTCCTTAAATTACGGAAATCTTTTTGCTATATACACGTATTCAAGGAGACAAACATAGCATCCAACACTCAATTCATATCAAACCCTATTCCAAACACATAATATGGATTTCTCATCTGATTCCTCGAGCTCCATGGACAGCGTAACCGGAACGAACGAACCTATTAGCCATCATCTTTTCTGGATGAATTGGGGGTGGGTTCGTAGTCGACTTAATCAATGGAGGCGAGAAGAAGGCGATCCCTTCCATCAACCGAATTCACCTCTTGGTGAAGAACCTGAAGCACTTACCGGTGAACCAATCCGGAACACCATTTTCACCCTCATTTCCAGGATATCCAGCCACGAATATCTAATATCCAGAATTCTAGATCTTATTCATCCACTTGTCCGAACCGCCAATCATCCCGGAATAGTAGAAGAAGTCAACGAGCTTCGCGCTCGAGTAGTGGCTCTGGAGAATATGGTGCGAAATCTAAGAGCATCAGTAGTACCAGCAGCATAGCCTGCACCACCAATACCATCAACATCACCACCAACAACATCAGCTTCACCAACAACAACATCCGCATCCCACACCTCAACATCACACTCGGTACTTCGGATATCAACATCATACACCCCATAGATACCAAGGAATATTAGTAATTGTGAGTTAAGATGTATTGACTCATTCTTCCTGAAAAAAAAATTATATATGTATACTTTATATATATATATATATATGGTTTGGAACAAAAATAAATCTTTTCGTACTAAACTATTACGTGTGAATCTTAACTAGTATGTACTACTTGGTTAAATCATATCACTAATATGCTATGATGTACATCCTTCGTTAATGACTTAACAATCATTAATCACTGCTTCAGCACAATAAACTCCATTTCATAATAAACTAAGTGTATTATTCAAATACATGTTTGATTTTTCACTTCTATTTTCGATGTACTCGAAACTTTCTAGAAAACATTATTCGTGCCTTGTAAATTTCACAAGAACTTCACGAGCATCAATATCATATACCGAGGTATATCAATAAACAATGAACGATGAAGTATTGATTCATAACTTCATTAGCGAAATATTTCGCGACAATTATGAAATCTCTAAGGTTTTGGAGATTATCTTCAACCGCAAATCAAATGAGTTTAATATTATATTAACTCATTAAATCCATGATTACATCTGAAGAATATATACGAATATAGATCTTCATAAAGATTGTAATTAAAAACTCTTCTGTACAAACTGTAAATTGTAAAAATATTTAACGGGTAGGTAAAACCCGAGAAATATTTATATCTCACATTAATATGTTACATTATACATTCTTCAAATTCTGATTCAATAATCAGTAACTACACTAATTACATTCACAAGATATGTGTATCCGTTCACTAAAGAACAACTACTACATATTCTAATTTTGACGTATCGGAATCTAAGTAAAGCTTTAGCAAGTGTTATCTTCCTAAAGATCACTACATTCATGAATTATATTCATTTGTATTCTATGATGAATTATCACATCAAACCACCGAAATTATCATTCATTACTTTTGAAATCAACAACTCCTATTCGTCAACCATTAGATCCGTTAACGATTACAATCAGCGTTTAATCATCTAAAAATAAAATCTCTTGAAAACCAACTCGGATTGATAACTAATGATTCAGATTCGTTAACCTTGAGAATGCTGACGAAGCAGCAAAAGCTATAGATGGTCTTAATGGCCAAAAGTTTGATGATAAAGAAAAACGTATTGAAAAAGCTCAGATTTGGAACTGAAAAATGGATTGAGCTAACCATGAAGGAGACCAAGGACAAATACAAGGACCAAACCCTATATTCAAAGAATCCAGGTAATTCTGAATCCGATGAAATCTTTAGAGAATATCTTGCTCCGAAGTCATGCTAAATTTCTAATGGAAAATGATGATTCACAGACCTTACAATCATCATGAACCATGTTACATAACTCTTTCCTTCTATTTAACCTCTAAACATATCAAGGAAATATATTTCTTAATGATTCGGTCTTTTCCGGATATTCTAGTAATTTGACAAATCAAGATCGTGCTATTATAATTGCTTTCTTAGAACATTAATTATGTTCATTCGAAACTTCATACCTACGAATTCTGGACCATTACTCGCTTTACTTAAAGTTGAGAAGAGAAAACAAGAGCATAGAGCTCCGACATATAAGAGAAAATATAAAGCCCGATAACAACACATAAATTACAAACCGTGTATATCAATACGTATTGCAACGTAAAGACACGGGAGAATTAAAAACATTATAACCCTAAGGGAATAGTAGAAGAAAACAAATTCCTCTGGTGGTAAAAGAAAAAGAAGAATGACTGTATATATGGTCAATATAATAACAAGGATCAGAACTGGATTAAGTATTTCCTAAATCTTTTGGAAGTATGAATTGAGGAAGAAAGTATAGAAGTCGTGAAGATAATGAAACAGAAGAAGTTAATTTATAGCAAAATTCCAAGCACAACAATCGAGGTAATTCACCGCATTTAATCAAAGAAAATCTCAAATTCCTTAATTACCGGAATCCAAATCTCACAGATTTCAAACGATTATATTCAAATCCCTTAAATTTAGAAGAATCAATAGTGATTACATCGAAAAGTCAAGGCAGACAACTATTACTTCAATACATCCATTAGTGACATATTCAGTCGTATTTTTACACGTAACCGAATCATTTCATTCATATTCTCGATGATAAGAAATTCTATACACTTAACTCGTATTCATTACAAAACCGAACAGACCTTAGAAGTCCATCCGTATAGAGATCTCGAAAGATTATTTAATCTTATCATATTATTTGACGAAACACTCGTATATGACCAAATTCTTTTATTAAAAGAATGTATGAAGGCTTACGTCTGGAAAGACAAACTATTCAAGCCAAGTATAAACTTTATTTGCAAACTTAGTTATAGAATTCAAGCTCACGTTGAAACGTGGATTTCTAATGATACGAAAATATTTTATTTTCATCAATAACTGCCATCATCCAAATTTCGGGACGAAATTTTCAATAACAGGTGGGTAATGTAACAACCCGAGTTTTTCCGTTAAAACTTCCATTAAATACTTGACGATCGTTAGTTATATCATACAATTTTCATACGCCAATTTTTTTTTTCCAGAATAGTTAACAGTGGCTACGTGAAACTTTTTCGTATTTAAAGTAATTAAATGCGTACTTGATCCTTAGTGGATTACTTGAATTAATATGTTATATTAATTAGTGAACTTAATTCGGTTGACGAATTAAACTAGAAACGATACGATTAAAGTTAATCGCCTAGAAAACTTTTCAGTTAACGGAACTCCGAAAAACGATAGAATAATTATTCTTAATAATTATTGAACTTATGAAAGAAATTTAATTTATTATTTACTTAATGAATTAAACACGGTGATTTTGTTTCAACGACTAGTTAACGTTCCGGAGATTCGGTACGGTTAATGGCACTCGAAACGAACCACGCGCGAACGAGCTTTTACACAAAACGATCCCGAGACCCGAACCCGAGGCCACATGGCCATGACCTCATACCTCATCATTCTTGGTCCCATGAGTAGCCAATGCATGTTGACTATTAGTTTAGGCACATGTTTGTTGACTTTTAGTTTTTAGGCAACTAACTACATTCCCTTAAATTCTAAATAATAAGAGAACATGTTCCATTTTTTCCCCTCTCATTCAGCCCCATCTTCATCATATCATCACCATCTTCAATCCCAAATTAAACATCACACAATTGCTTGATCGTTAAATCACTTTCGGATTCGTGTTCCTCTCGTTCTCCTCTACGCGTAGATACAAGTAATTGCTTGATTAGTGGTAAAATCTCTCAAACCCAAATTATTAAAAATCTGATTTTATTGATGTTTCATAGTTTATATTGTCAATTGCTCAAGTGTATACGCGTTATTGTTGATTGGTGTCTTTAATTTGATCAATTGATGTTGTTTACATGAAAAACGAATTTTATTCTCTAGGATCTGATAAGAGTTGACTTTTGATCTGATCTTATAACATGTTTAGATGATTAGCTTTCGAAAAACTATTAACTTTAGGCTTTGGAATCACTTGATTTCGTTTCCGGATGATCAAGTTATGACCAACTGAAATTAACGTTGTGTTTTTGTGATTGATCAGAAATTCTGGGTTTGATAGACCATGAATTGGATTGTGAAATTAATACCATTAGATAGGTAATTTAAAAACACTCAGGTTACACTAGGATATCATGTTGTTTGCTTATGTATAACTTAAGATATGCATGATTTAGTAAAAAAGTGGATTTATACAGCACTTGCATGAAAACAGCCTTGTATGATAAAATATATTAACTTCTGAGATTAAAGCTTTACATATTTGAAATTTAAAGAAAAATTAATTCACTTTTCATGTAGATATCATAGTCAAATTGTATCTAGATCTTCGGATAATTGCGTACGAATGTGACTAACTAAACTAGAATTGAAACAGCAACTTGCTCCCTGTTTTATACTCTGTGGTTTGTGTTTATTGAATTAGCATGTATGCTCCTGAAAAATTAATCTTAACATGATATGTGACATATGGTTAGTTAATGTCAATCTCTGAAACCTTATACATTGGGCACAATAGGGCCACACATTATGTAAATTCTGAATTGAGCTGAAAACTGAACATTCAAATTGCATGAATAAACTGTACAAATTGGCTAAACAAAAATTGCTCAACCTTTTATATGTGTTAGTTTTATTTGTCCTTGAACCATGGCCACTGGTCTTGTATCAATTTCATGTCCCTAGCTCCGGTTATAGCCAAAACGAAATCAGTGCGCGGTCAGAAACTGACTTGGCAAACCATAAATGTATCCCTTCTGATTCCTGACTTTTAATTATCGTATGAGTCCCTGGCCGGGATTTTTGGAATTGATTTTTAGTATACTTATGATCTGAAGTTTTTCATGTTTACTTGAATTTTTTACTATGAGATAATATGCTAAGTTTGCTACATGTACATGAACTTTGTGCACAACGATAAACTGAAATTGTGAAATTGACCAATTATGATCTAAAACGTGTTGTTTGACTTAGGTTTAATATTTTGACCAACATTTGACATGAACCTACTGATGTTGACTTTAGTTGACTACTTTGACCAAGTTTGACTTTCGGTTTGACTTCGGTTGACTTTGTTTGACTTGCATGAATTAGTTGACTGTATGTTGACTTCTACTTTGAAATGCGTCGATTCGAGCAATAAGACAACTTATACTATGAAACCACACTTGTTTAAGACATATTTATTGACCAACCTAAATACATATACTTAGGTTGCATTACTCGGCTATAAACCGTACAGGTAAATTGTCCACTTTTCAATCCGAGCTTTATTCAAAGGTGAGTCTACAGTCCCGCTTTTTACATGTTTTCAGGGATGAGAATACACGCTGTTTTACTTACATTATCAAATGCTTTTTGTATTGACACGAGTACTATATCTGCATATTGAGTTTGTACACAAAGCCTCTAGCTTGAATACTTTAAATACCATCGGTGTAGGCACAATTTAGATGGACGGATCCGTTAGGTTGACAACCTCACCCGCTATAAAAACTGTGGTGCATTTATTTTGAATATAATACATTCGTACAAGTGTATAACATTTTTATGAGGTAAAGGCGGGTATAGTGGATTCTATACTCGGGTCATTGCTAGTATTCAGGTGCTCATAGATTATGCAAACGTTTCGCAACTTGGAGTTGTACTTGTAAAATCTCGTGGTCAAGGAAACTAAACTATATTTCTGATGACTGTTCTTCAGATACTATACAATGTTATTTAAAACTGTGGTTTACGAACAAATGAGATAAAACTTGACATGGTATTGTCTACGAATATTTGAAACTTGACATGGTATTGTCTACAAATGATTGAAACTTGACATGGTAGTGTCAACAAACTTTTGAAATGGGACACGGAGTTGTCTAACTTTTAACATTGAACCTTGGTGGTCTTCCACTAATAACCGTTTTCGAAATGTATTTCTTAAACATACTGTATTGTTTACCTAAAACCTGTAGATTCACTCAACATTGTTGTTGATCCGTTTTGCGTGTTTTATTCTCAGGTATTAATTGCTTCCGCTGTAGAATATTGCTGTTACATAGAAGTCAAGCCAAGCACTGGGACCAGAGTTAACATTCCGTTAAAGGGAATTTTGACGGGGTGTTACATTTATGTACATGTGATTCTTTCAAAAGTATATTAACACTCGAACTATCACAGTACATATTATAGAAGATTAAATGTTGTATACTACTCTGAGTATAACAACAAACTTCCTTATCCAGACAGCTTTTTGAGCAGCTTCTCAGTCAACAATGTATTCTGCTTTTATTGTAGATTGTTCAATAGTGCTCTTCCTAGAGCTCTTCCAATCAACTATCTTGCCCATCATGACAAAGAAACAACGTGACTGGATCGAGAATCATCTTGATCCGTTTGAAAACTAGAATCAGTATAAAACTTAATACTTAACTCTTCTTCCAAACCGCCGTAAACCAAGAACATACCATTAGTACTCTGCAAATACTAAAAAATATTCTTTATAACAATCCAATGTACTTCACCTGGATTATGTTGACAATGACTCGTCAAACTCAAAACTAACGAAACATTGAGTATAGTACATATCATGGCATACATAATGGATCATATAGCCGAAGAATATGTGATACATTTCATTTGTCTCATCTCATCTGCTGTGATAGGACTTTTGAGATTTTCTCAAGGTTATGCCCTTTTGCATTGGCAAAGCTCTATGCTTGGAGTTTTGCATGCTAAATCTCTATAAGATAATGTATGTACTTTGATTCAAACCAATAAGCCAATTGGATCTATTGTATAGATCCTCATTCCAATAATATAATTAGCTTCATTAAGATCCTTTATGGAAATACATTTTCCAAGCCAAGACTTGACATCTTGCAAGTTGGAATGTTATTTCTAATAAGTAATATGTCATCAACATATAAGATCAAGAAGACTACTTTGCTCCCACTAGCTCTAATGGAAACTCAGGGCTTATCTTGGTTTTGAGAAAATTAAACACTTTGGTTTTCTCATTAAACTTAAGATTCTAGCTCCTGGATGCTTGCTTTAATCCATAAATGGATTTTAGAAGCTTGCATACTTTATTAGGATGCTTAGGATTCATAAACCCTTCCGGCTGAACCATATTACGTCCTCACTTAGGTCGCCATTTAGGAAAGCGGTTTTGACATCCATTTGCCATATTTTATTATCAAGAAAAGCAACCATGGCAATAAGTATCCTAATTGTATTAAGGCTCACAACTGGTGAAAAACTTTCATCATAACCTTTTGTCACCAATTGAGCTTTAAAAGTGTTTACATTACCGTCCATATCAGTCTTCCTTTGAAGACCCATTTTTACCTCATTGTCTTAAAATTGGGTAAAAGATCAATCAAGTCTCATACTTGATTATCCTTCATGGACTGCATATCTATATTCATAGAATCTAGTCATTTTCAGATTCAGGATCTGATATGGCCTCACGCAGCTAGAGGGTTCATCATAATCCCTTAGTTGAGGTTTATCTGAATTAATCAGATAATTAAACCTCATAAGCCGATGAGTTCTACTAGATCTATAAAGTGCAGGTGTAACACGTTCTGGCTCACCAACAGTGTGCTCAGTTTCAACGTGTGGATTGCTAGTATTTACTGAAGGTATGTTACTTTAAAGTACTTAAATTTCTTCAAGATCTACTTTACTCCCACTAAATTCTTGTAAGAGAAGATCTCTTTCCAGGAATTTAGCAGACCGAGCAAAAAACACGTTGTCTTCAGCTTGGTAGTAAAAGTAGTAACCCATTGTTTCCTTTATGTATCGTACAAAGTAACATTAGATAGTTCTGGGTTCTAATTTGTTTGAAGTGTCATGCTTCACATACGCTTTACAACCCCAGACTTTCAGATAAGAAAAATTGGGATTCTTTCCATGCCATAACTCATATGGTGTCTTTTCTACCTTCATAGTTGGAATCACATTGAGTATGCCTGCATCAGACTCTCATGCATATCCCTAAAAGACGGTAGTAGAGAAATCAGACTCATCATAAATCAAACTATATCAAGTAAATTTCGATTCCTCTTACTCAGACACACCATCGTGTTGTGGTATGTAAGGTAGAGTGAACTATGAGACAATCCCACAATTCTTTAGGTGGTCCAAAAAACTCTTGACTCATAAACTTACTTACTTCATCGGAGCGAAGTGCTTTAATGGTCTTTCCAAGCTAATTATCTACTTCATTTTGGAATACTTTTGAATGTTAAAATAGCTTTATGTTTTTGTTTCAGCAAGTGAACATAATCATAGCTACTGTACTCATCAGTAAATGTAATGAAGTAAAATTAACTAAATCTATACATTGTTCTTAAAGGGCTACATACAACAGTATGGATTAGTCCTAAAAGATCTTTAGCTCTTTTACCTAAATCGGAGAAAGAAGCATTTGTCATATTTTCACATAAACATGACTCGCATACATCAAATGACTCAGAGTCAATTAATTCCAAAAGTCCATTAGATTGGAGTTTTGAAATGCATTGTTTGTTTATATGACCAATATGACAATGTCATAGATAGGTCTTATTCAAGTCTTGCTTGAAGACTTTGGCGATGTAGGTATACACAGAATTCTCATTTGAAATTACACTATGCATATCAATTTCAAAAATACCATCACGTGGATACGTATTAAGATAAATATATTATCCTTAGAAACTGAAATACCTAAGCATGTAAATGCAAGTTCAATACTAACATCTTTCAAACTATGTCGTTCGCAGTATTGAGAGCATAATGCTATTGATCCAACAAAACAATAAGACAACTTAGAGAAGTAAGTTCAGAGGTACCAATAGCTTGAACAAAAGATTGATCTCCCTTGCCTACTTGCAAATCCAGTATGTATTTCTTCAGTAAATTACTTCTTCTCATTCCCTTCATATTATTACAGGTGTGAAGGCCATAACCAGTTAACAAAGATCTAGGAATCACTAGAAGAAGTATATAACTATATATGAAATATACCTGATTTGCTAGTCTCACCAGCGTTGCCTTTTCTCAACTCAGATTGGAAGATAGGACAACTTCCTTCTCCAATTGCCACCTTTCCACAATGGAAACATTCGGTGTCTTTTGTTGGGCTTTCCATCTTGGAAGGTGGAATATTTTTCCTAGCAAATGATTTGTCATTTTCCTTCCACAAAGTATTCGGCTTATTCTTTTTCACCCTTCAATCTTATTTCTTCCTGATCATTGAACAACATTCGATAATCATTTTGCTGAGCAGCAGCAACTGCCACAACATGAAGAAAGGATATGGGTTCTAAACTTTATTCAACTTCTAATTATGCTTGAGAACAATTCTCAGGTTACAGTGCCAGTCTAGGAAGTTTGAACATTGAGTTTATCCTTCTCCAACAAAGACGGAAGTGTGTTTTGGTTTACGTTTTGATTATTTGACATCTACAACAGATATAAGATTCAATTTAGTATTTTCGATATTGAGCTTTAATAAATTAACTACCGAAGTTTTTTTTATAATATTTTTCAAAAACAATTAATTTACGAAAGCCTAAGATCCACATAGAGGTTCCATAGCCACATTTGTTGATCAGCTAGCAATTATGGAGTCTATTGTTAGGTAGCAGGTACCAATTGCATTACAAGTACAACTCTTAGATCTTTATGGGACCTAGAGATATATGTAGTCCAAAAAACCACTATTATCTAATGGCATGTTTGTCCCATCATTACCTAGAACTCAGGTCTCACCGTGAATACGATTAAGTCGTCCAATTTGGAAACAGTGAAAATTCATGCTAGTCTCACTAGATTGAAAAATCCACCTCGTGGCTATAATTCAACCTAGTCTCACTAGATCAGAAAAATAACGAGGAGTGTTTGCAAGCTTATTGGATGGCATGACTTAAATTTGACGGGTATTTTGGAAAAAGTTTGTGCCAACGAATAATGTATGCACACAAGATTCGCTACACTATTAGTTAAAAAAACATTTTAACCAATTGTATATGTACATTATATTGTGATCTAATTTGTTATTTAATTTATAGGATATAAAAATAACAAATACATAAACGTGTATCTTTTTAAAACAGTTTTAAAAGATGCCGTCCATATATATATATTAATTGACTTTCAAAATCATTTTAACATTAAACTCGTTAGAGTTTAACTTATTTTAAAATCATCAATTTTAATCTTTGAAACTCGTTTAGAGTTTTATTTAATGTTTCCATCAAAAAACATATGTAATTTAAGTCTCAAAATTATTTAACTTTAAACTCGTTAGAGTTTAACTTTTTAAAATCATCAATTTTAATATTTAAAACTCGTTACCGGTTTTATTTAATGTTTTCATCAAAAACATTTAGCATATATTATAATCAACAATTAAATATAAATGCGTAAAATAAAACACAATCATGCATCACACACACATAGCCTAGCCAAAAAATCCTATGCTTGATCCAATGAGCCGACATGAGATCAAGAGGTCAAACTAAGGGTAATATCGTAGCTCCCACTTAATATAAGAATCAAATGAAACCTGAAAAATGTCATCGTTGTCAACTTGACCTGTTCGCCATCTTCTAAGTCAAAATCCACGTTGCATCTTTATCTTTAATTTCATCTTATTACATTTATTTAAAATTGAAAAGTACAACTAATCTAATACTTTTACAATTTAGAATAAATTTAAATACAATACTATGAAAATGTAAAATAAATATAATACAACTTTTGCTTCAAAATAGCCTTTCTAATAAAATAAATAATCAACATGACATAATATTGCCGTAATCAACAATCACAATAATCAAATATAAGCAAACACATAGGTCAGGGCATTACGGGCTATGTATGCAATCACAATTTTAATAACTACATTATTAAAACCTATATATGGCTTGTCCATGGTTATAATGCATGTGTATAACCATGGTATATAACAATCAACAATTATATAAATATTCAAGCCATAACAATTAAATCTACAATTTAAAATAGTGATATTCTTTCAATCATATTTGTGCGTCATAAGATTAAGTCTAAATCAACCGTGTTGACTTTAAAAACCAAAAAGGTTTCGAATTTTACCAATTCACCACAAAGCTAAATCTAAAGAAAATCACGCGAAAATTAAGATGGTGTAAAAGCGGCTCTGATACCACTGTTGGAAAATCGTGTGTACTTTTAACAATTCAGATTAACGCAGCCGATAGTTAAAATAATAATCTTTTATTATTTTATGAACAAAATTTTATAAGATTAAATATTCACTTATTTAATGAAACATGCACACAATTAATCTTTCCCAATGATCCAGTTACACCATAATAATTGTCATGAATATAAAACAAAAGAGGAGTTAACGATATACCTTTCTTGGAGAAATTGATGAGACGGAGAGAAACTTACTATCAAAAGTATGACCGTCTCTTAGGATAGTCCACACTACAATTCAAACGACCGTCAATGGATGCTAGTCCAAACTCAAATATCGTATTAATATAATCCAATTATATTAATACATTAATCGATAATACTCCGTATGTGTATGTTGAGATTTATGAAAGGAAAGCAAAACCAAAATGTTATTTTTTCTCTCTTATCACTTACTGATCTCATAACCCAACGATCATATATATATGAATATATGATATACTCTGTTTGTTTGGTAGCAAAAAGCAAATCAAAAGAATATATTGTTTTCGATTTCTTTGTCTGTAATATCATATTTCGTTTGATTTGGTTTTAAAAAGTAGTATTTCTCAAATACTTTAGAGGTATGTTATGTAACTTATAATTAATAATTTCTATCATGTCGCTTTCATGTGAATAGTAAATTAATTAATTTCGTTTCATTTACTATTCATATAAATAGTAAATGAATTAATTTCGATATACTATTTTGTTACTTGAGTAATATATATACATCATATATATATATATTTTATTTGACATCTCGGTGTATATGTGTGTGACCCCTAAGGCTCAAATGAAGTTGGCCATATAGTTAAATGTTGTACCTTGCACATTAATCCTACAGACTCCCACTTGTGCATGGCACAACACAAAGTAACTATACAAACAATGGTAAGCGTCTAGCAACACGTCATTGTCCCCAAATTCATGTGAGGGTAGTTTCTAGAAACTGTTTATGGTAAGTTTTAAATGTCATTCGTCCTTTTGTTTCAGATACTTTAGTTAAACTTGAGATATGGATCATCGGTCATTCTCATTTGTTTAACAATTTTGTTTCTCGATCTTAGAACTGAATTAGATCACCAAATTAATTAAGTATCATCTTAATTACATCTGGGTGCGGCCACACAAATATCTTATTCATTCATCGAGGAGCTCAAAAAGTATCTAACTCCGAACATTTTAGAGGAACAAATCCTATATTGCATACACGTGTCTATCACGAGCTTTACATTATACCCAATAATGGCCTTTATAACAGCCTTATTTAGGACAGTGTTTAACCATATCAAAATACAATTCTACACTCATCAAGACGGGCGTGCATCTCTAGTCTAAGGACATAAAAAAATAATCACTAAAAGATTTACTACTGACTACGATCCATGTAGTGACATCTCATGGTTGGGTCATTCCAATATTCATCATCAATGAATACATATGAATTTTGGTCTCAACAAGTTAACTATTCATCATCAATGAATATAACCAAAATTTCACATTAATCTTAATTCATGTTATTCCCATAATTTGACCGATTATGGAGATTTTGAATAATCAACAATTATTCATGGATTAAACATGCTAATATAGAACATAGTGATATAAATGAAAATGACCATATCAAGTATGTCAATTCATTAATATAAAACTGCTTAATGTTCCAAAAATATCCAAATATTATTTTACAAATGAAAAAAATCAGCAGCATAACGAAGTCCAATACTACTAGCATGATCATCATGCTTGTTGTGCATCATGGGCTTCGTGAACGGGTCGGCCACATTATCATTTGTATGAACCTTTAAGAATACTAATATCATTTCTCTTAATGACTTAATGAATGTAGTCAAACTTTTGAAGAATGTGCCAGATACTTTTATGTACATGTGATTCTTTCAAAAGTATATTAACACTCGAACTATCACAGTACATATTATAGAAGATTAAATGTTGTGTACTACTCTGAGTATAACAACAAAGTTAGAAGTTGTTGGAACGAAACATAATGGCATGCTGAATAATGGACATAATAGACAGGAACTTTTTCCACTCGTTAAATAATTGGAATTATAGAATTGGAAACAAGTTTACCAATAAAAAAAACATGCACAAAAAGAATATGTACATTTATAAATGTTGATTCTGATCAAGAGTTACAAATATGAGAATACACATGCCAGTAACATATTAGTGAAGTGATGAAGAAAATATCTCTAATGTGATTGTAATATATGAAAAACCTCATTGAAAATGTTTGATTCTCCATTTGAATATTAAAAATATAATTACAATACCAACAACAATAATACTTAATTCCAACAATATAGAATATGTGTGAGGTGAGATGTAAACATTGATTCTTCTACCCTAAAGTAAAAGGGAAGTCGTTCTTCCACCCACGGGTAAAGAAAATCTTTTCTCTACCCGCTCGTATAAAAAGTCATCTCTTCCTCTATTAAGGGCATAGAGATTGCTTCTAGACTTAAAATTATAATTACCGTTAAACTTTGCCATTGAATTTCATCACAATTGCCCATAATCATTCCATCAAAAATGATAGTTATCTACAAAAAAAATAATTGAAAAAAAAATATAAACATATACGATTTATCAAACTAAATTTTTCATCTTGAAAATGAAGATATTGTAAAGCATGAATTAACAAACTAAATATTATTTAAAGAAACATAATAAACATTCAGGTATACGCATTTGAAAACAATTAGTCTTAATGTACACCAAAATATCAAGATATCTTGAAGATAAACCCGAGTGTACGAATGGCTTAATCCCTAATTGAGAGTTGATTTATTAAACGAAAATAAACATGTTATCAAACTACTTTAAGAAGTACATCCTAAATGCATTATATATACAAAAAAATAATAAAAAAATGCATAATATAACATGTAAATAGGGTGATACAAAAATTTTATAGTGACAAACCTAATATGTAATATCACATGAGATGTGGACTATATAATTAAATAATTATCTATTGAGTCGCTAAAATCGTCTACCAATTGATCTATCATCATCATCATCCAAAAATTTTGATAAATGAGATTCTCCACAGAATACAATATATGATAATCATGACCAACATACAATATAACAATAACATTTGATAAATATCATTACAAAACCTGTATATTCAAAAACTCAATGATATGACTTGAGTTACAACTGAATTTGGATACAACTTACAAAACTTATATAAGGGATGGAAACGGAAAGTAAAAGGTACATGAAGATAAAGCTTTTGGAAGAAGAAAAGTTTAGGACAAATCAAGAGGTATAAACTGAAATGAAATTTTAAATAAATAATCAATAAGTTACTTAATGAGGTTGAGTTCTTCTGCATGCATTAACAAATTCGTTACAAAACCTTGTAAATGCAACTATCATCATCAAAAATAATTCTAGTACTGAAGTCAATCTATTCCCTTTTCCATATACAACAAATTAAACTGTACTTGGCCATTACAACAAATAAGTAAAGCAATTATAATAAAAAAAGCTATAAATATAACCACTTAAGAAGTTATATAGGATGCATTTTATCAAATGTTGAATCATACTTGAAGAGAAGTGCATTGTGTAGCTCTTGTATAACCATAGTAAATTGAAACCTACAACACGTGGATGTATTCTGCTTTTCAATAGGAAAAAAATTAACAAAATAAATAGAACAAACTCTAAATTCATACGGAATATTAAAAGAACATACCCATTTCTTCATCTTGAATAATGTTTCTGGACTATTATTTCAGCATATAAGATATGCAAGAAGTAATCACGATAAATGTGCAATTAAGGTATATTAAGTGTTATTTAAATAGTGATTAAATATAACCTGAACCTTACCTTTCCCATACCAAACTTTTGCGAGATTGAGTATTGATGCTGTTGTGTGTAAATATAATCTGCCCAAAATGTGTAGATCTTCATTTTCATCTCAAATAACATGCCTAACCTTCAAACTGTAGATGTTTAAATCTTACGTGAAAATCACAAATATGTGTTGGTTGGAATCATTGCTATTTATAACTCTAATCATCATCGTTAAATTAATGCTCAAAATTCATAACAATATGCTATCATCAATTTAATATTTAATATAAGGAAGATGAAATGACTAAAATTGTTACTATCATTAATACGTTTATCTAGTTTAGTTATTATGAATATTTATGACTAAAATTTATGAATAGCAAAAAGCAAAAATCAATAATTGACAGTCGAGAGATAATGTTATAATGGAACTGAAGCATTTGAAGAGTTTTTGTATAGGTTAAATATTGATTATAATTTATGTAAAAATTAAATAGTAAACTCAAACGAAAAATAATGTGTAAGTAACTCAAGAGTCTATGTTTAAGTAAGTTTTACTAATTCAATTTTCTAGTTAAAGGAAAATATATTTAATGGTGGCTCATTTATGGCAATGGAAGTCACTATTATATATATATATATATATATATATATATATATATATATATATATATATATATATATATATATATATATATATATATATATATAGACTAGTGTAGATAAATAAATGTACTACTACTCCGTAGCAATTATATTTAAACTCTTTTTTTCTAACATAAATAATCATATACCTGATCTGAATTTGATTGGTTATCAAGGATCAAGATCTCTAATCTAACTTGATTCATAGAGTTATTATTACTAATAATAGTAATAATTATTATTATTATTAAAAATAATTATTATTGTTATTAAAAATATAAATACTCAACTTTGAGCAAACTTTATTATTATTATTTACTTTTAATATAATAATTATAATTATAATTATTATATTATTAATATTCAAATATGTCTCTATATATTTGTAAAAACAACGACAAGTTTCTTAGTCAAACAGGTCATTAAAAATAAATGACTTCAGCATTTACATACACTTAATACCTAAAACATATTATTAAATTGTTTCGTTATTTGCAGCAGGGGGTAAAAAACCTTTTTGTTACCACACTTGCACTATATAGTTGTTCTGATTGTTGCCAAGAGAGAAGGCAGTTATACAAACAAACTTAATGGGTAACTATCTTCAAACAAAAAATGGATAATTTTTACAAATTTTACATAACTTCTGAAACTAGTGAAATGACCCGTGAAAACACGGGTTTGTTTAAACGAAACAGTTTAATAATATGTTTTAGGTATTAAGTGAATGTAAATACTGAATTCATTTATTTTAATGACCCGTTTGACTAAGAAACTTGTCGTTGTTTTTACAAATATATAGAGACTTGTATTTTCACATACATATGTAACA
Source organism: Rutidosis leptorrhynchoides (assembly GCF_046630445.1). Taxonomy (NCBI): domain Eukaryota; kingdom Viridiplantae; phylum Streptophyta; class Magnoliopsida; order Asterales; family Asteraceae; genus Rutidosis; species Rutidosis leptorrhynchoides. The sequence goes on from NC_092341.1 coordinate 251,334,205, forward strand.
GTTTAATAATATATTGATCGGTGAAGTGTGTACTATTAGGGTTTATTATTATGGCTATTTTAAAATGGATACTCTGACGTATGGTGGTGCTGCATAATTAGAGTTCGAAGGTTATGATTTTAACAACACCACTTTTTCAGAGTTTTGTAACAAAATCGAAAGTGTTTTTGACATTATATATGCACCAATGTATTATTGTTTACCTGGGAAGGGAATAAGAGATTTTGGTTTGAAATATTTGAGTAATGATAGTGACATGAATAAAATGGTTGAACTAGCTAAAGTGTCACCTGTTGATGTGTCTAATTCTGGTGTAACTAGGGGAAAAAGGTCTAATTCTGGTATAAGAAATGTTTTTAGAAACTTTAATGTTGATGCAAATGATATGGGTCAAAGTTTTAATTATGTTCCCAACTTAGTTGACATTCCAGTTATGAATGATCCAGTTTCTGCAACTAAAAATGTGTTGGAAGATCATGTAAGCATAACTCCAACTTTAATTGAAGAAATAGATGAATTGCTTAAACCAAGAGAAGAAAGGTCAAGAAATAGAAGCAAATCCAAGATGTAAAGAAGCGGGTAGACAGAAGGTAGTATGCAGCAAAAACATGTATTTTGTGTATTTTGTATCTCATTTTATGTTGCTGCTAGTTTATTAAGTAAGTGATGTAAGTATGGTAGTATGCAGCAAGAAAAACTCTAGTGTTTGTGTATTTTGTATGTATTAAGTATTGCTGCTAGTTTAATTAATGGCTTTTATTGGATGTAATGGTACATTATGGTTACATTTGGTTATTATGTGCAAATGGTTCAATGTGTACTTTGTTTGTGTATTATGAACCAACCATTCATTACAGGTGCAGTTTCATCAACCATCAATCAACGTCATTCAATTTTTCATTCAGATGCTTACTTAACATAAATACAAAAAAAGAAATTAATCACCACTTACATTCAATCCATCAGCTACTACAACACCTTCTACAATTACTTAAACCATTAGAAAGTACACTAAAACAAAATAAAAACCAGAACAATCACTACCAAAATCCACAGTAACACTTTCACCTTCCACTTCAATTTTTCAACCTCTGTTGCGAGTCATTCTTTATCTTCATTCAAATCAAACATCTTTTTTATACCATTCAGATGGAAGCTTTGGATCGACCCAGCTGAAGTAGTTGCATTGAAATTTTCGTGAATTAGGGCAAGCCATGAATCTGCGAGCTGGGTTTCTTCGTGTATTGGCAGTCCACAATCTTGAAAAACCACCACAAAAGCATCTTTCTCTTTCCATTCCATTGTTCATCATGTCGAGCAAGTAGCGTTTGATTTTTTACCCTTGAGCGCTTGATTTAGGTGTAGTCGTTCTTTATCTATATAACCCTAATTTTGTGAATGTTATTTCATTTATAACCGATGTGGATGCAAGGGTGGATGCCAATGTGGCTAAATGAAAACAAATGGAAATTACACATCACCATTATTTTTTTTTTAAAAAGCCACGTGGAAACGATATGCCCTAATTTAAGGTTTTTTCAAATAAGGAATGCTCTTTGGTAATGAATTGAAACATACATCTCTTTTTATGCGTGTTTAAAAGTGATATACCCTCAAATGTTAATTTGTGACACTTTCATTTGAATAAATACCTTTAACATCTACATTCACTTAATACCTAAAACATATCATTAAACTGTTTCGTTTAAACAACCCCGTGACCCATGGAATCACGGGTTTGTTTAAATAAAAGAGTTTAATGATATGTTTTAGGTATTAAGTGAATGTAAATGTTAAAGTCATTTAGTTTAATGTCCCGTGAAATCACGGATTCTGACTAAGAAACTTGTCGTTGTTTTTACAAACATATTGATGTACCTAACTTGATCAGAATAAATAAACTACATTCATTCTCTCATCACATTCTTCCATTTCTCATCAAAATTACTATTTTCATTGTCATAAAAACTTACATTACAACCTTTTATTGCGACATATAGTTCAGATACATATGTAACGTAATTAATACCGTAAAAATAACTCATATTAGAATAATAATAATAATAATAATAATAATAATAATAATAATAATAATAATAAAAATAATAATAATAATAATAATAATAATAATAATAATAATAATAATAATAATAAAATAAAAATAATAATAATAATAATAATAACAATAATAACAATAATAATAATAATAATAATAATTATTATTATTATTATAAATAATAATAATAAAGTTTGCTTAAAATTGACTATTTATATTTTAATAATAATTATTAATAATAACAAATGTCTCCTGTAATTTATAAAAATAGTTTTTATTATGTTTTTATTTTCTATTTATTAATTAAAATTAATATCAAATAATGATACAAACGAATTATATTATCAAATTAATATCAAAATAAATAATACGGAGTAATGTTTTTGCACGTAATAGGTTAGGTGAAGGGATTAGGATTATTAATATCGGCAATAGTAACTTATTTTTGTTAATAGTGACTTTTCCCTTGTACGGGCATTATTGTTTTATTTTCTATTTTTAATTAGGATTAATTAATATCAAATAATGACATCATGGTTAAGTAAAATAAGAAGTAATTAGTGAAATGGTGACATCATCATTTTAGAGGTTTATATGAATATATAGATAAATATAATGTAAAATATATTATATACTGTTATAATTCAGTAGGCTTATAACTACCTTTAGTGGTTTGATTCTTATGTTATAATTTAGTAGGCTTATAACTACCTTTAGTGGTTTGATTCTTGATTAAGAATACTAATAATGAAGTGTAAGAACAAATATGATAATGGAGAGAAAAAAAGAAACACTTTGTAAGTGTGAGAAATGGTGCAAGTTTAATGCTTGCATTCATGAGTATTTATAGCCAAAAATATGATAACCCTCAATTTTTCTTTTCATTTCTGCTATATCTATTGTTTCTGTTCCATTAATAGGATTGTTTGTAATCGTAAACTTCGTGTATTTAACAGCATTGATTAAATATTAACTTTTGATCGATATTTCCTGTTATATAAAGTTTATGCATTTGTTTGCTATCTTTATTATACAAACTATAAATATATACTAATACTTAAAAGTGTTATTGTGTAAACTATAAAAATTAATACAAACTAATTGGAACAAATAAAAATTTATAAAAGATTAGGGTCTAATAAATAAATAAAATGTATTTAAATAATAAAACCCTAATGTTAATAATAATAATAATTAAAAAAAAAAGAAATATAAATACTTCTATAATTTAGTAATGCCGTAAAAAAAATAAGTAAATATATCACAAGCAATTCGGCTGCAGCTTTCTGTAGGAGTTTATTAACTTGATCCTTAAGTTTCCAAATTCTAGTTTAACTCAAATACCTTCCTTGATCTCCAAGAAGTTGAATGCAATTAGGAAACTCACTCTATCTATATAACCATCGTGATTTTCCATATTAAATCACCACGTATACTCCTGCAATTCAGTCGACATTCTATCCTGCTTTCCCTCCTTATTCAGTCGACTAAAATCCCCACAACATCCCACCTGCATTCACGAAACACCACCACAATCACAGCTTGCATCCTATTCCTGCTTCTGTTCGTGATCAAACGGGTTCAAGAAACCCTCCAACTTGCTGCAACTTTTCTTGCATTTTCTGCTTCCAGTTTCTGCTGATTATCTGTGCAACAAAGACAGTCCAAAAATCTTGTAAGATTGCTCCTGTCCTGCTGCTTTATTCGATCCACAACAGGCCATTTATGATTGATTAATTGTTGTTTATTTCTGTCTTTTTTGTAGATTAAAAAAGCCCAAGAAAACCCTTAGGTTTGATCGAATAGTTGCTTGCTAAACCTGCTGCTACCTGTTGATGTTTCTTTCGAGTTTAACCTGACACAAACAGACCTGATCTGGGTCAACATTGTTGATGCAGTCTGCTTCAGTTTCTGGTTTTGTTTTCGCATCATCATCATCCTCTCAATCTTGCCTAAGGTAGTCTATAATTCCTAGTTAATTCCTACTTAAATCTATTAGATAATAAATATAAGTATTAAGGTAAAAGATTATGATTTTATGTTATGTTATGAAATGAATAAAATTATGTTTAAATTAGATAAAGATTTATGATGTTGTTAAAGGTTAAAAATTGGATCAAGTATTATAATTAGTTATGATTTTATGAGATAACTAGTAAGTATGAATAAAGATTATGAATATGAAGTATGATTTTGATCAAGTATTATAATAAGTTAATAAAGGATTATGAATGTTATGGAGATGATCAAGATTTAAAAGGATAATGATTAGGGTTATTGGTTAACAACAAGCTAGTTAATAAAAGATGAATGATTATGATTTTATGTTAAAAGATAGTATGATTTTATGTAGGAATATGGTTAATGATATAGTGATTTAATAAACATGTAAAATAAAGATGATAAGATTACATGTTAGTTAGTAAAAGATAATAATAATATGAATTAGTTAATATATTTATGTATGAAAAAGATTAAAAGTATAGATTAAATTATGAACTAGTAATAAATTTAGTATGGACATAAGTTGATCATGAATGTGGTTACAAGTTAATTAAAATAGATAAAAGTTATAGATATGATGAACATGATTATAATAAAAGATAATGAATAAAGATAAATAGATTATGGTTATGGAGTAGTAATAATTTGTTAATGAATATTGAATGTAATTAGGTAATGATGATTAAAAAGGTTAGGGTTTATAAGTATGATCATGATGTTAGAGGATTAGTGAATGAGATGGATACAATTAAAAGATTAAGAATAAGGTTTAAAAAGATTAATAAAAGATTATGAAGATGATTTATGTATGAGTAAAAAGGTTTAGGGTTAATATTCATGATTAGTTATTTTGCTAAAAACTTATGATTTTATATTAAAGTTACTAGGTTAAGTTTATGATAAAAGATTATGATTATGGCTTAGTAAAGTAATTATGATCATGGTGTACGTGCATGCATGCATGCATATGTATGTATGTGCATGTATACATTATAGGTATATGTGTGTGTATGTGTGTATACGTAAATATATGCATACGTGTATATGTATGTGTATATGTATGTGTATATAAGTATGTATATGTAGGTGTGAATGTATGTATAAATGTTCATTATGTAGGTTAATATGATAGTAAACCTAATAATAATGATAATAAGTAATAAGTATATGTACCATTCTACACTTATATATATGTAACATATACACCTACTAAATATATATACATATCATATAGTTATAAATACATACATGTATGATAATAATAAAGAATGTATATATATGTATGTATCACATAGATATAATCACACACGTAACATAATGATAACTTACATAATAGTTGAATAAATAAAGTAATTAATAATACTATTGTTAGTATAACCTATACACATACCTATGTAGTAACACTTATAACACTAAGTATATTATCACTTACATACATATAACTTTCTCGAAATCGGTCACTGTTAATATAGTTTACTGTATTAATAAACAAGCTATATGTCTATTGGACATTACCTAATCGAATATTATATCTCTAGGTTGAGATCCTCGATTACACATTTCGTACTTACTACTTGCGTGGAATACCTATCTGCTAATAAGGTGAACTTCATAGCCCCGCTTTTTAACTTTCTTTATATACTTATTTTATAACTTTGGGGTGAGACACATGCTTGCTTTTAAACTGTTTTACGCTTAGACACAAGTACTCAAACTTTATTTTGATCAGTTCAAACTGTTGCTAACATGCTTTGATTCATGCTAAATCCCTACCATGATATCATTAATTGCTACTTATAAAGGCAAGCTTAGTTATTGTGAATAGCGCTATTGAGAGTGACGTCTCTAATCATTTGACCGTTGGTCTTTGGTTACATAATAATGATTAAATGACACTGACAGTTCAAGGTGTCCTGGGGTAACTTTTTTTACGTCTCGATATCATAACTTCAGCATCTACTTTTGATAACTAAATCTTGTGGTCTAAAACTATATATTAAACCTATGTTGTTCACTCAACCTTTTTGGTTGACACTTTAAGCATGTTTTGTCTCAGGTACTTAGATATATTGCTTCCGCTGTAGAACTCTGCTGTTACTTAGAAGTTAAGCCGAGCACTGGGACCAGAGTTAACATCCGCGTCAATGGCGATTTTGGCGGGGTGTTACATAAAATCTCAATATAAAAATACATACTTTATGTACCAAAATTGACTATATGTATACACCAAAATTGACTATCCATATCTATATTATTATTATTATTATTATTATTATTATTATTATTATTATTATTATTATTATTATTATTATAACACTCCCCCTTGAATAGCAATTTTGTTTTGTTGAAAATCAACTATAAATTACTGCCTCGTTAAAAACCTTGCTAAAGAAAACCCAGTGGGAAAAAACTTTAGCTAAGGGAAAAAGAGTGCAGCTGGGAGTTGACTCCCCCTCAAGTAGACATCGCTTCAGCTGTTACATCTTTTGAACATGTCTCATGCCAATGTTATGAACGTGTGTTCTGAAAATAGCAGTTGGAAGTGCTTTCGTGAAAAGATCAGCAGAGTTTTTGCTAGATTGCACATATCTCATTTCAATCTGGTTGTCCTTAATGAGATTTTGAGTGTATGAGAAGAATCTAGGAGGTATGTGTTTTGTTCGGTCACTTTTGATGTACCCTTCTTTCATCTGTGCTATACAAGCTGTATTATTTTCATAGATAGTTGTTGGATTTTTATCGCGTTCTAGTCCACAAGAATCAGTAATGAGTTGTGTCATTGATGTCAACCAAAATCATTCCCGAGTAGCTTCATGTAATTCAATCACTTTGACATGATTTGATGATGTAGCAACAAGTGTTTATTTTTGAGAACGCCATGATATTGCAGTACCTCCATTTAGGAATAAATATCCAGTTTGAGATTTACCTTTATGTGGATCAGATAAATAACCTGCATCTGCATAACCAATAAAATCTTGTTTTGATTCGTTAGAATAAAATAATCCTAAATCAGTAGTTCCTCGAAGGTATCAAAATATGTGTTTGATCCCATTCCAGTGTCTTTTGGTAGGAGCTGAGATGAACCTTGCCAACAAATTAACTGCAAAAGAAATATCAGGTCTTGTACAATTTGTAAGATACATAAGAGCTCCAATTGCACTAAGATATGGTACTTCTGGTCCAAGAATATCTTCATGATCTTCACATGGACAAAATAGATCAGCTTCAACATTGAGTGATCTAACAACCATATGAGTACTTAATGGTTTTGCCTTGTCCATATTGAAACGTTTCAAAATCTTTTCAGTATATGTTGTTTGATGTACAAGTAAACCATTAGGCATATGCTCAATTTGTAAACCAAGGCAATGCTTGGTTTTTTTGAGATCTTTTATTTCAAATTTTTTCTTTAGAAGTTGAATGGCTTCATGGATCTCTTTATTTGTACCTATGATGTTAAGATCATCAACATAAATAGCTATGATCACATATCCGGATGTTGTTTTCTTAATGAAAACACATGGGCAAATAAGATTATTGGTATACCCTTTGCTTATCAAGTAATCTCTTAATCGTTTATACCACATGCGACCCGATTGTTTTAACCCATATAAAGACCTTTGTAACTTGATTGAGTATATTTCTTTAGGTTTTGCATTGGTTGCTTCTGATACCTTAAATCCTTCAGGTATCTTCTCTTCTGATACCTTATCAAGTAATCACTTAATCGTTTATACCACATGCGACCCGATTGTTTTAACCCATATAAAGACCTTTGTAACTTGATTGAGTACATTTCTTTGGGATTTGCATTGGTTGCTTCTGATACCTTAAATCCTTCAGGTATCTTCATATATATATATATATATATATATATATATATATATATATATATATATATATATATATATATATATATATATATATATCACTATCAAATGATCCATATAGATAAGCAAGCACAACATCCATGAGATGCATTTCTAAATTTTTAGAAACTACCAGGCTGATTAAGTATCTAAAAGTAATTGCATCCATAACAGGAGAATAAGTTTCCTCATAATCAATTCCTGGTCTTTGAGAAAAACCTTGAGCTACAAGTCTAGCTTTGTACCTTGTAACTTCATTTTTCTCATTTCTTTTTCGCACAAAAATCCATCTATACTCCACATGTTTCACATCTTTAGGTGTGAGAACGATAGATCCGAAAACTTTTCTTTTATTGAGCGATTCAAATTCAGCTCGTATTGCTCTTTTCCAATGATCACAATCATGTCTATTTTTTCATGACAGATTTTGATTCTGGATCATCATCATCATTCATGATGTCATATGCAACATTATATGAAAATATCTCATCAAGATTTTTCATGTCATTTCGGTTCCATAATATTTTTGAATGTGCATAATTGATTGCAATTTCCGTATTGACATCATCAATCTCCTCTGCAGAAGGAGTATTGATTTGTGGTTCTTCTTGAACACTTTCTTTTACCTCATTATCAGCTGATTTTCTTTTTCGAGGATTTTTATCTTTAAAACCAATTGGTCTCCCACGTTTCTGGCGTGGCAAAGACTCATGAGTGACATTATTGCCAGATTTTAGAATTTCAATTCTAGCTGAAGCATTTACTGCTAGTATATATGATTTAGTCACTACTTTTTGTATCTGTAAATACATCAGGTAATTTATTTGCAAGTTCTTTCATATGTATTATTTTTGAACTTTCTTTTCGCATTCTTTTGTGCGATGATCAAGATACATTAATTTATGTTCACATCATGAAACATCTTTTTCTTTATTATTATTTTTTGAACTTTCTTTTCGCATTCTTTTGTGCGATGATCAAGATACATTAATTTATGTTCACATCATGAAACATCTTTTTCTTTATTTTTCATTTCTCCCCCTAATATAGGGAACAATTTTTTATTATAATGACAATCAGCAAAATGTGCTGTAAAAACATCACCCATTATGAGTTCAATATATCTTATAATTGAATATGTTTCATATCCAACATATATTCTCATCCTCCTTTGAAGACCCATTTTAGTGCGTTGTGATTGTGCAACTAGAATATACACTGCACAATCAAATGTCTTAATGGTGTGAAATATTTGGCTCTTGGCCAAGATCAAGTTGTAGAGGAGAATATTTATGAGCCGCGCTTTATTTAACTTGAAATAAAGTTGCAGCATGTAAATTTGCATGTCCTCATATAAATTCTGAGAGTTATGTACTCATTTTTAATGGTCTAGCTATTAGTTGCATGCTTTTAATTATTAATTCAGCTATACCAATTTTTTTATGCACATGAGCAACTGGATGTTCAATAACAATCCCTTTAGACATATAATAATCATAAAATGCTTGAGATGTTGACTCACCAACATTATCAAGTCTCACCCTTTTAATGGTGTAATCGAGAAATATGCTCTTAATTTAATAATTCAAATAAGAAACTTTCCTAATGCTACATTTCGATTTGATAATAAACAAATATGAGACCATCTGTTAGATGTGTCTATTAGAACCATGAAATATCGAAATGGTCCACATGATGGATGTATTGATCCATATATATCACCTTGAATTCTTTCAAGAAACATTTGTGATTCCTTTTCACAATATACTTTTTATTAATCACCATATGTGCTTTTCATTAATCACCATATATACTTTTTCATTAATCACCATATGTGCTTTTCATTAATCACCATATATGCTTTTCATTAATCACCATATGTGCTTTTTCATTAATCACCATATGCGCTTTTCATCATATATCCTTTTCACCATATGCGCTTTTAATCATATGCGCTGCGCTTTTCATCATATGCGCTGCGCTTTTAATCATATGCGCTGCGCTTTTAATCATATGCGCTGCACTTTTCATCATATGCGCTTTTCATCATATGCGCTGCGCTTTTCATCATATGCGTTTTTAATCATATGCGCTGCGCTTTTCATCATATGCGCTTTTTATCATATGCGCTTTTTATCATATGCGCTTTTAATCATATGCGCTGCGCTTTTCATCATATGCGCTTTTTATCATATGCGCTTTTAATCATATGCGCTGCGCTTTTCATCATATGCGCTTTTTGATGCTACATAGGTATTTCTCATTTTCGGTTATCATTGACTGATAATCATATCCATTATGATATATATCAGAGAAACTTAACAAATTTCTCTTTGATTTGGGAGAAAAGAAAGCATTGTTTATCAGAAAATTCGTACCATTTGGTAATATGAATTTTTGCCTTTTCCGTTCCTTATATCAAGTTTGCAATACCTGATATAGTATTTATAATTCTTTCATTTGATTTAAATCAATGAAATATTTCTTAAATTTGATCATAGTGTGTATGTTACCACTATCTGCAATACATAGGTCTTTACCATTTAATTGATGTTGTATTTCAGCAGGATTCATACTAAAACTTCAAATAAGATAAGCAAATAATGAGTTATATTTCAGCAAGATAATCAAATTATATTACCTGCAAACAAGTTACAATCTAAAGTACATAAAAGATAACACTTAATAAACATATGCGTTATGGTCTAAAACCATTTATTTATGATTGATACATTACAAGCTAGGCATCATAGAAAATTCAAACCAATTAAATCTCAAGGTAGCTCAGGGTTTATTTAATCACGATTTTTCAACAGATTTACTCTCGTTTTCTTTTCTTTTGGGACTTATTTCTAGAGATAAACAAGATGTTCATGTATTCAAGAAATACTAGACTGATGATCCACGTTACCAGATCATTAATAAGAATCTCTGGGATTCTTATAAGAGCGTCTACTAACAACTTCAATTTTATTCTTTCATGGATCACCGTTATTTCTTGATAATTAATATCGTATCTGTCTTTTAGTATTTTCCATAATCACTTGGATCTTCGATCATATAATATGTAGATTCTAAGGACTCGTCAATATGTTTGCAAAGAAAAATAATTGTTATTGCTTTCTCTTGTTCGGAACAATTGTTATTTTCATTCAGGGTTTCTAAAATACCGATTGATTCGAGATGTTTTTCTACATTCATAACTCATGTTAAGTAGTTGTTCCCACTTGATTCTAAAAGAGCAAATTTAAGCTTTTTCAAATTCGACATTTTCTATTATCAAAAGATGAATAACATAAATCATAATCATAATCAACTTCTATTCATAGACAAGTAATTGAAAGAAATTAGAATCATTTTAAATTCATAAATAGCAAACAACAGAATAATGGCATGATTACAAATGATAAAACCACAAGAGCAGGATAGAATATAGGTTCACCAAGTGATATATTAGCAACAATGATGATAGTTTGTATGACTAATACAATAGGAAAAATCATCCTTATGTGAATCATCTTTACAAAATACTTTTTGAGAGTGGTAATCTGAGAAAATGAAGATTGATTTGTGAAAATGTGAAAACGGAGATGTTTATTTTATATTTGAAAAATATAGTCGTTGTAATGTCGTCAGTTGACGTTAATAACTGTTATGTATATATGACTGTTGTAACGTCATTAGTTGACGTTAACGAATGCTATGTACTCTTTGTATTAATAATAATTTTAATAAAAGAATTTTATTAGTACAAATACGATTACTATAAATACATTTAGTACAAATACGTTTAGTATAAATAAGAAGATTAAGAGAATAAACATATTATGCATAAATAATAAATTTTAAGAATAAACATTAGTATGCATGAAATAAATAATGATTAATTGAATAAGTAATCATAAATGTTAGATAACATAAATATAAATGTTAGTGAAGTTAATAAGAGTTAGATTACAGAAATATAATTCAGGCGGTATAACCGACCATATATAACTTAAATAACATAAATATAAATGTTAGTGAAGTTAATAAAAGTTATATTACATAAATATAATTCAGGCGGTATAACCGACCATATATAACTTAATAACATAAATATAAATGTTAGTGAAGTTAATAAAAGTTAGATTACATAAATATAATTCAGGCGGTATAACCAACCATTTATAACTTAAATAACATAAATATAAATGTTAGTGAAGTTAATAAAAGTTAGATTACAGAATTATAATTTTACTTATGATGATAATAATATTTACCTTACTAATAAATAATAGAAGATATCCTTAAAGAATTTCTTACCTTGATTAGTGACTTGTGTTTGCTTAGATAAACCTTGATTATACGGAGCACTTCGTGCTGATAACGCGTTATAATTCAGTAGGCTTATAACTACCTTTAGTGGTTTGATTCTTATGTTATAATTCAGTAGGCTTATAACTATCTTTAGTGGTTTGATTCTTGATTAAGAATACTAATAATGAAGTGTAAGAACAAATATGATAATGGAGAGAAAGAAAGAAACACTTTGTAAGTGTGAGAAATGGTGCAAGTTTAATGTTTGCATTCATGAGTATTTATAGCCTAAAATCTCAATATAAAAATACATACTTTATGTACCAAAATTGACTATATGTATACACCAAAATTGACTATCCATATATTATTATTATTATTATTATTATTATTATTATTATTATTATTATTATTATTATTATTATTATTACTACTACTACATATACAAATAATTAGTGGTCTCTTTTTCCACTCATCACATTAACTATAACATAACCAAATATGATATGATGTTAACAGGAGAGGATTTCAATCCATTACGAAGAATGAGCCTGATATGGATAGTTCCAACCAATTGCTTTTTTGAACGGAGAGAATAAATTAAATGAATTTCCAAGTAACTCTGATCGAAGAAGTGATCATTGTATCACGTCACTTTATTATACGCCACTAAAAGGAAAATAATACACTTAAAAATTAAAATAGTTTAAATGAAAGGTAAAAATCGTCTAAAAAAATTGTTTGCTTTGTATATGATAAATTTGGAGTGGTATAACTTATAAGGATCACTTTCGCTCGTTGTGTGCTCTCAATTACAATTTGAGACTTTGAATACAACTAATAATGTATGAAATGATGATTTAGTGATCTTAATTATATACGTGAGATCACGATCAAATAATAATGATCTAAAAAGTGTGAAACAAAGTTTACAAAAATAGTTACGAAAGTCAGCGAAAGGAAATCTTGCATTCTTGTTATAAAAAGGAAAATGCTAACGACAAACCCTTAGGGCTATCGTTAATGTGTATAAAAAGCTTGTACAATTCAATAACTGTCACATTAAAGTTAAACGTAACCGTTGCGTACAAGTTTTTTATGCATAATAACGACAATCCTTAGGGATGTCGTTTTAAAACATTTTTTTTGTATGATAAAGGATTATGTATTAACTCATAAAATCCTTTTAAATTCAGGCATTTGTAACGCAATGGATATATTTGATTCCATTACATCATTATACTCATTATCTGTTGAATTGTCAATCTTACCCTTGTAAGTTCCTTGGTTTCTAATGTTAGTTTAAGCTTATGTGAAGTGGCCAAAGTTGAATAATAAAAAGATTGGTGTTGCTGATGGAAATAAGTTGGAGGACCAGAAGTGCCAACCCTACATTCTTATGGCTATATATATGCTGCACCTTTTTTGGTGATGTATCATCATTCGTTCATCCGATTAGGGTTTGAGTCCCTTTTGTACTTTGGCCGATTGTCCCAAAGCTCATATATCATCTTGTTCATCTTGATCATTTGTGTTCATTCGTGTTTCATGTTCTTTAATCTTGTAGTTCATTATTAAGTTCTGTAATAGTGAAGTGTGTATGTAATTTTTGGTTCTGTGTTCGTGATTGAAGATTAGTTGTATTGCTGATACTTTTGGTTGAATCGATTAAGTCTTGTATTTGTGTTGCTAATTTCTTCTTGGTATCAGAGCGTAGCAACGATCTCTGAATCTAATCGTCGGTGTTCCTGCTCTAATTTGGGAATTAGGGTTTCTGTTTGGGTTTCGATTGGTGATCTGATTGGGCTGGCCATCCCCTGGCTCGTTTATTCAATTGGTTATTCTTCCGCTGCTGTGTTAATTATTTTGTTGCTATACTAAATCACTGTGAGTGTATCTCTTTTCTTTCTCTTTGCATTTTCATTATTTTATTGTATATCCTTGAGATCTCCTTTGCCCAACTCTTGATCTGAATCTCTTGAGATTCATGAATACCTGATTAAGCATTGGTTGATCTTTGGAGTGTACTACACACTGCATCTGTCTTTATTTTTATTTTTTATCATTGTTGCCTTCGCTTGGGTTTGGTTTATCTGTTCTTGTGTTTATCTGTCTTGCTTGGTGGTACTTTGATTGTCTGTGTGTTTATCTACTTCTATGTCTGAAATTAAAGGAGGGGAACCCAGGGTCACTCAAGTGAGTGACCTTGACTTTGGAAATCCTCTTTATTTGCACCCAAGTGACACCAGTACCACTGCCCTCATTTATTTAAAGTTAAAGGGTACTGAAAATTATAATGTTTGGAGTAGAGCTATGTTATTAGCCTACAAACTAAAAATAAACTTGTCGTCATTGATGGTTCTATTGAAAAATATGAAACTGATAATGTGCTTGCTATGCATTGGGATAGGTGTAACTCTGTTGTGCTCTCTTGGATTCTGAATTCAATATCTGAGGAATTGTTTTCAGGACAAGTGTTTTCTCAACTTGCTAAAACTGTTTGGGATGAATTAAAGGAAACCTATGACATAATTGATGGTTCTATTACCTTTAATCTTTATCAAAGTGTTAACACTGTGTCTCAAAATGGCAGTCCCATTTTTGATTATTATCATAAACTTAATGCTTTATGGAAACAGTTTGATGCATTAGTCAAATTACCTTCTTGCACCTGCACTGTTAATGTTGAGTTTAAAAAAACATAATAATTTGATCAAGCTAATGCAATTTTTGATGGGGTTAGATGATTACTATGTGAACATTAAGAGTAATATTTTAATGCAAGATTCTCTTCCAAATGTTCAAAATGCCTTTTCAATTGTTTCAAGTGAAGAATCTCATAAAAACTTTTCAAAAGTCAGTTCTGTCAGTAAAACCCCAAACTCCTCTTTTCTGATGTCTAAAACCTTTGATAACACAAAAAGATTTGGTAGAGGTGACCAAACCCTAATCTAAATTGCACTAAGTGCAATAAAACTGGCCATACCATTGAAAGGTGTTATGAGATTGTGGGACTCCCACCTGGTCGGGTTAATATGGGTGGAAACAGTCAAAGCTTTAATAAATCAATAATGAGCAATGGTACTTTTGTAGAAAATAAGCCTGAAAATTTAAAGTCTGAAAATCTGGGATTAATTAATGAGCAAATGATGAAGTTGATGGAGTTAATTAATGATAAGTCTGAGTCTGGAAATGTGCAAGCTAATGCAGCAGGTACATTTTTTTATTTTAGTCTTAAATTTAATGAAAATTTCAAAAACTTTTATAAAAGTAATGTTTCTGAATGTGATCTTAATAATGATCCTGGATGGATTATTAACTCTGGAGCATCTCAACACATGACCGGATCCTTAAAGTTTTTAAAAAATGTTTTTGATGTGTCAAAACTTGGTATGACAAGTGGATATCCCAATGGTATTGTTGCCCTAATTACTAAAGTGGGTGATCTTCAATTAACTAATAACATTACTTTAAACAATGTGTTGGTTGTTCCAGGGTACCGTGTGAATCTTATTTCTGTGCATAAGTTGTTAAAAAATAAGAATATGTTTGTTGGTTTTAATGACTAAAAGCGTTATATTCAGGATTTGTTGATATAGAAGATTGTAGGGACTGGTAGTATGGTTAATGGTCTTTACATTTTTTATTATAAGTTAGGTAATGACTCAAACTGTGTGAATAAGTGTTATGTGTCTCATTCTCCGTGACATAGTAGACTTGGACACCCTGCTTCTCAAGTATTGAATGTGTTAAAAGATAAACTTAATGTTAAAACTCAACCTGCTGACCCGGCCTGTGACACATGTCATAAGGCCAAACAAACTAGGGAACCATTTCCCTTAAGTGATCACAAGTATAATGAACTTGCAGAGCTTGTTCATTTAGACTTGTGGGGACTATATAAAGTTACTTGCAGAGAGGGTTATAGATTTTTTTTGACCATTGTTGATGACTATACCAGGGCTGTTTGGGTTTATCTTATCAAGTCTAAAGATGAAGTCTTTGACAATTTTAAAACCCTTTTTAATCTTATTGAAAATCAGTTTAAACAAAGGGTCAAAATCATTAGAAGTGACAATGGAACTGAGTTCATAAATCATAAATTTAATGAATATTGTGACAACAATGGGATAATTCACCAAACAAGTTGTGCTTATACTCCTCAGCAGAATGGAATTACTAAGAGAAAGCATAGATATCTGCTAAATGATGCTAGATCCTTATTGTTTCAAGCTAATCTACCTTTGAGATTATGGTCTAAAAGCATTTTAACTGTTGTTTATTTAATCAACAGGTTACCCCCTTATGTGTTGTCTAGAAAGTCTCCCTTTGAAATGATTTTTAAATTTTCTCCTTATCTCTCCCACTTAAGTGCTTTTGGGTGTTTATGTTATGATTCTATTCGAAATCAAAATGATAAATTTGGTAAAAGATCTGAAAGGTGTGTGTTTTTAGGTTACTCAATTTTCAAAAAGGGTTATAAACTGTTTAGTTTGGATAACAAAACTTTTATTTCTCCAGAGATGTTAAGTTTTATGAAACTGTTTTCCCTTTTAAAAATGAATTGTTTTCTGAATATGATGTATGCACAAGTTCTGAGTTGAATTCCCTAATTTTTTTTTTGATGTTTTTGACACTCCAAAAGCTCCCATAAGTCCTAATGATGAAGAGGGACACCCAATAGATAGTGAGGGTAGTGGCAATGATTCAGGGTACCATGGTTCTCCATCTGGAAGCCTGGATACAATTACAACACTAGAGAGTGAAGCTATTCCCCACTGAGGGCAATCCTTCAAATGTTTTTGATCAAGAAACTCAAACTAATCAAGAAGAGGGTAACCCTATAAAATCTAGCAGACAAAGGGCCTTTCCTATTAAATATAAGGATTATGAGATTAACACTAATGTCAAATATCCCTTAAACAATTATGTATGCTATTTAAATCTGTCTCAAAAAGATAAATGCTTTTAGTCCAGTCTTGATAAATCTGAAGAACCAACATCTTATCATGAAGCATCCCAGAGTCAACACTGGAATGATGCTATGAATGATGAGATGAAAGCTCTCAATGAGAACAATACATGGACCCTAACTGAGCTTCCGAAAGGAAGAAAACCTATTGGGTCTAAATAGGTTTATAAGATTAAGTACAAGTCTAATCGTGAAATTAAGAGATACAAAGCTACACTTGTTTTTAAGGGGTATAGTCAAAGGGAGGGGATTGACTATGAGGAAATTTTTTTCCCTGTTGTGAAAATGATCACTGTTAGATGCATTCTCAATCTTGCTGTTCAAAACAATTGGACACTTTTTTTTAACTTTATATAAATAATGCTTTTCTTTATGGTGATCTAACTGAAGATGTTTATATGACATTACCTAAGGGCTATTTTTCTCCAAATGACAATAGAGTTTGCAAATTAAATAAATCCTTATATGGTTTAAAATAAGCCTCTTGAATGTGGAATGAAAAGTTGTTTAGCTTTCTAAATGAGTATGATTTTGTGCAAAGTGTTAATTACTACTCTCTATATACTCTATCTATGAAAGATGTTTTTGTGATTCTGTTGGTTTATGTTGATGAAATAATTGTCACTGGAAATAATGTGGGTGAAATTGAAAAAGTTAAAAACTTTCTTAAGTCAAAATTTAAAATAAAAGATTAGGGAGAGTTAAAATAATTTTTGGGTATGGAAGTGGTCAAAACAGAAAAAGGTTTATGTATGTTTCAAAGGAAATACTGTCTTGAGCTTTTATGTGAATTTGGTATGATTGAAAGTAAACCAATGGCTACTCCTCTTGAACCTGGTGTGGTTTTAAACTCCACTGAATCTGATGATGATCATTTGCTTCTTGATATAAGTGGATATCAAAAGTTGGTTGGAAAACTTATTTACTTGACCATGACAAGGCCTGATATATCATATGATGTTGGATGCTTAAGTCAATACATGCATTCTCCTCTTGAATCACATGTGAAAGTTGCCTTTAGGGTTTTAAGATACTTAAAAGGCAATCTAGGTGTTGGTATATCCATTAATAAAACCCCAGGTATGTTAAACTTAACTGCACACTCAGATGCTGACTGGGGTAAGTGCTTGAGATCTAGAAAGTCTGTCACAGGGTATGATATCGGCTAAAAAGTCATGTTTTTACCCCCGATATTGAGTCCCAAAAGCATAAAGTTCAAAACTTTGTCGGCAAAATAATCGCTTTTTCGGTTAAATTTGTAGATAAAGTAGTTATGAAGACAATGCAAGAAGAATCGAGAGAATCGGAGCTAAAACGAAGATTCTAGAGCGAAAACGGTGAAAGACAAGAAATCAAGTTACGATCCAGAGAACCAGGCAAGCCAAACGGCCTGTCAAACGGCCTGCCAAACGGCCTGCCAAATGACCTGCAAATGGCTCAGATAAACGGCCCCTGCAAACGGGCTGGCCTGGCAAACAGCCCTTGTAAACGGCCTGCTAAACGGCCTGCCAGCCATTTGCAGGCAAAATCCAAGTCTATTTAAATGCTTTTTGTCATCCAATTTCAACACACCTCTCCTCACTCTCTCACTACAATACACTTTCTCTCACTAGAGCTTTTAAGGCCTTCTCACCTCCGAGCGGGAAATTAAGTACCCGGAGGCGAACACTGAAGATTGTAATAGGAGCGGTCTAGAGGATGTCAGCACTTGTAATGGTCCAGATCTCGTCTGTAAACGGTGAACGCTTTCCTTAATTTAATAAAGTTATTTTGTTATCTTAAGTTTCTTTCATCTTGCATGCCTATCTATATGTTACAAATGTTTATTATATGTTGAATACTTTATCTGAAACTTATCCTACTGTTATGCTGAAAACCTGACGGTTTAGAAGTTTAATTTACGGATCACCCTTTCCGCTTATTCACGTGGCTATAACCTAGTATTAGGACCTGATCAACCCTAGGATACAAGGTAAGTAGTTATGTGTGCTTAACGTCACAATAGGGATATAGTACCTACGTACGAATAACTATTTATTCGTCAAAGAAGAGCTGCCCATTTAGGTTGTGATTAGAGTAGGTAATATAGAGTTCAGTGAACACTGGCTTGCTCAAAAGCATGATTCGCGTAAGAAGCAACGTTCTTGAGATGTTGTAAGATGATCCGGGGTTGAATAAGTGATTGCAAAGGAGAGACCTCTAATCCAATTAACTGTACCTTAGAATATATAAGATTGCACATCTGTTAATGTTAAGGCACAACGTAGTATTAAGTGGTGGAATATTGCTTTAGTTAGACTAACTAGGATTAAGAAAAGCTGAGACTTTCCTTTAGGGATATACCACTTTTTTCATGTACCTAGGATTCCATCCATAAGGTCGCTTAAACCCTCTAAGGTTAGCTTTGGGAGTAGGGATATCCGTCTTAGCTAGAATCTTCAAAGCCTAAACTGTTAGTGACAAATCAGTTAGGTTCATAGCCCAGTTGATTGAGGTTTAGTGTTTATTCTAGGAAGTTTAACTCTTGTGATAGTTCCCCATCAGAATTCTATTCTCATACCTATCTATCTTTATCTTTACAGTTAAATTACCGTATTATTAGTTAATCTTAATCTATCACCTCTTGTTACTAGGGTTAACTATATAGGAACTTTCATCCCACGTTACTGAGCAAACATATAAAAATACAAACCTGAGTTATATTTACCACTTACTCATTAAAAGGAAGACAAGTAGGTGAGTTATAGCTAGGAAACCCCAGCTAAATATAAATAATAAAACAATTACTCTCTTTTGGTAGCTAATTTCGACGTGTTGCGACCTAACGACACCGCACAAATAAAACCGTCCGTTTTGGCCATATCATAAGTAGAAGTAAGTTTTTGGCGCCGCTGCTGGGGAGCTATTTTTTGTCTGTTAAGGTAATCGTTGATTCTGTAAAAATATCTGAGACTCTTGAGTGGTGTCTAAGAATGAAAATTATACACAGACTTGGTTGTTGGATTTTCCAAACAGTCTTCAATTATATTGGAACAAAAAGGATCCCGCCTCTCCGTTATCGGCCTGGCCACTTGTTTCAAAGATAAATTGATAAGAAACACACATGCTTAACAAACAGGGAGTTTGTCGGTATAGGATTTAAAGTCGCCATTATAGTAAACCCTTTTAAAACTATAAAACCAAAAATATTAATTACGGTATTAATTTCTGTAGATTTCAGTTCAAACTTAACCGACTACGAAGAAAGTGCGAAAGGGAATTTCTCTCCCACAAATTCGAAAACCGGAGAAGTTTTCCTTTATAAAACCAAAACAAATCTAAACCTTGATGAATCTCATCAAGAATTAGTTCTTGATCCTTTTAGTCCAAGAAGCCGGATAATTTCATCTGACTTACAGATTTCATTGCTTTTGGATAAGTTTTACTCGAATGAACCAGGATTAGACCCTCTTCACGATCCAAAAGGGAGGCTCAGTCTTAACGAACTCCTGATTATGGAAGATGAAATACGGGAAGAATATCTGTAGTGACTCGTCCTAATCCATCTGGATGAATACATTACATTTGGTTACATCGCGAGGTACTTGACCTCTATATGATACATTTTACAAACATTGCATTCGTTTCTGAAAAGACAATATTTCATTACATCGAAAGTTGACGGCATGCATACCATTTCATAATATATCCAACTATAATTGACTTAATAATAATCTTGATGAACTAATTTACTCGAATGCAACGTCTTTTGAAATATATCATGAATGAATCCAAGTAATATCTTTAAAATGAGCAAATGCACAACGGAAGATTTCTTTAATACCTGAGAATAAACATGCTTTAAAGTGTCAACCAAAAGGTTTGTGAGTTCATTAGTTTATCGTAATCAATCATTTCCATAATTTTAATAGACCACAAGATTTTCATTTCCATTTTTCATGAACATAATCTCACATCAGGCATTTCGCACTGCATAGAGATAAAAATCATTCATATGATGAACGCTTGATAACCGAACTAACAGGATGCATATAGAATATCCCCATCATTCCAGGACTCTCATCGGACATGATAATCAAAGTACTAAAGCATTCGTAACCCGAATGGGACATGTCAAGGTCCATAGATCTATCTTTAGGATTCGCGTCAATGAGGGGCCATTTCCCTAATTCTTAGGCTACCAAGCTAAAAAAGGGCATATTCGATTCGATAATCCAACCATATAATGTAGTTTCATTTACTTGTGTCTATTTCGTAAAACATTTATAAAATCAGAGCATGTATTCCCAGTCCTAAAAATATATATTGCAAAAGCATTTAAAAAGGGAGTAAATGAAAATCACTATACTGTATTTCGTAGTAAAAATATCATGTCCGAAGGATTTCCCGGAATGATAGGGGATATTCTTATATGCATCTTGTTAATGTCGGTTACCAGGTGTTCAATCCATATGAATAATTTTTGTCTCTATGCATAGGACGTATATTTATGAGATCTGAAAATGAAAATCTTGTGGTCTATTAAAATGATGGAAAAGATTATTTATGTTAAACTAATGAACTCACCAACCTTTTGGTTAACACTTTAAAGTATGTTTATTCTCAGGTATGAAAGAAATCTTCCGCTGTGCATTTGCTCATTTTAGAGACATTATTTGGAGTCGATCATCGCAATGGGACCAGATGTTGGTGACTTCGTCCAGATGGATTTGGACGGGGTATGACAAAAAATACATATGACGTCATTGAACAAGTGTAAGGTTAGCCTCGGATTCACGAACCTATATCATTTATATATATATTAACACATATAATGGTAATCGAACAAATTTATATATTATTAGTGATCTAGTTGTTATTTTAGTGACTTATGTGTTTCATTAATAACTTAATTAACTCTATTTATTTTATATACTTTAGATAAATAATTAGTATTTATTATAAAGAAAATATCTATGTAGTTATGTAATATATTTTCTTATATATATCATATTTATGTAGTAAATTAGTGATAATACTCTTAATAGTGATAATAAAAATAATATTTTTGACAATAATAATAGCCGTTTTGTTTGTAGTAATAATAATACTGTAATAATAGTAATAATATTAATGATAATAATAATGATAATAAAAATAATGTAAATAAAATTATATAAAAATTAGGTTAATGAAACTAATGATAATGATAGTAATAATGATAATAATAATGATAGTTTTAATAATAATGATGCTACTAATAATGTCCTTTAATGATAATACTAATACTAATGTTAATAATAATAGTAATAATAATTTTAAAAATCATGTTAATACTAATAATAATAACACTAATAATGATAACTATAATGATAATAATAATAATACATAATGATAATACTATTAATTATGCTAATAAACATTTTACTAATGTTAGTGATAATAATAATTAACTTAATAACAACAACAATTTATAATAATAATAAGAATAAAAATAATAATACTAGAAACTACCTTTAAAGCTTTTTTTTCCTAAAAAGAATGCCCCAGACAGGGCTCGAACCCGCGACCTCTCGCTCACCCAACAAACACCCAAACCAACTGAACCATTACGTTTTTCTGTTAGTATTCGTATTTTAATACCTATATTCTGTTTTCAGTTCCTTCCACCAAAACTATCGACATCCATCTTTACTTAATTGATTAATGGATCATGAAGCCCAACTCAATAATCCACTTGCAAACCCACGACCCAACAACAGAAATTAGAACACAACCCAAAATTTAGAACACGACCCAATATATGATTTATCAGTTAATGTTTTTAATGGGGGTTTACGGTGATAGTTGGACTACTTGGAACCGAAATAGTAACGGAAGTAAATAGAAGAGTTTGAATAACAGTGGTAGCAGCAACTGAACCTATTTTGGAGTTGTTTGAAATAAAAAAAATATGCAGCAGGTCTTCAATGGTTATTTGTGGTATTGGTTTCGGTTTGGATGCACAATGATCTGAAGGTAGAAGTCTTCACGATGGTGCTTCGGTCAGAGAAACGGGAAACATAAATAAATAAAGGTGGTGTTGGGTCTCGGTTGTAGCTCGACAGGAAAAAGAAGAGGATTAAAAAAAATATATGGTTACAGCTGCAGTAGCGAAAAGGGTCTGTTGATGGTGACTTCGATGGTGATTAAATGGGTTACGGTTTAACGGGTTGGGAGTGGTGTTTTGAATGGTGTTCGATGGTGGTGGAATCATGGTGGTTTTCGGATGAGAAGAGGAGAGGGAAAGAGAGAGTGACGGTTTAAGGTGATAGTGATGGTGTGTTCTTGGTAGTGGTGATGGAGTGGAAAATAAGGGTGGTGGGATATGGTGGATCATGGTGGTGGAGGACGGTTGTGACGAGGTTGAAGGCGGATGATGGTGGTAGTGAAGGTGTAAAGAAGATGAAGTTTGGTTTTGTGTGCTCTCCTCATAATTCAATGTATGTATATATAATATCATAAAGTTAATTTAATAATTAATAATAATTATATAATAATGAATAAAGGTGTGTGAATTGGAATGCAGTAGTAAGCCATCGGACATATTTTGGATTGTAATTACTGACACTTTTAATATGAATATTATATCGTGTCCATTGCTAAACAGTTAAAATATAAAAGTGTTTCTAAAAATCTCAAAATTTTAAATTGAGTCCATTTATTTATTCTGGTCATTAACGGTTTGAAACCTGATCAAAAAGGTTCAATAATTATTTATTTTCTGTTCCAATTTATATGTACGGAGTACTAATATTTAAACATAAAAAGGTAAAAATATTTTTAATAAATCTAAAATCTTCGTAATCAATTTACAATCCAACTTTTATCTTAATCCTTCGTATATATATATTATATCTATATAAACACTAACGAAATGTCAACCGAGTATTATAGACGTTTACTATTTAAGCTCGAAATCATTCATGTTCTATTTTCTCTCTCTATATATATAATCAGTTTTTTTTTAAATAACAAGTTTACCACATAAATATATGTTATATAATTTTAAACAAATAAATTTAATATAATTTAGTATACATATCTATATATTTATGATAATAGTTTTCATTACGTCGCATAATATTTTACATATTTATTTCCAACAATTAAATCATATATTATTTCCAATAATATCTCAAATTATTATATATATATATATATATATATATATATATATATATATATATAAATATATATATATTTACAAATAATTATTCGTGAATCGTCGGGAATGGTCGAAGCTAAATGAATGCATGAAAACAGTTCAAAATTTTTGAGACACAATATAACGGACTTCGCTTATCGTGTCAAAAACATATAAAGATCAAAGTTTAAATTTGGTCGAAAATTTCTGGGTCGTCACAGTACCTACTCGTTAAAGAAATTTCGTCCCGAAATTTGATTGGGATCGTCATGGTTGACAATAAGTATGTTTTCATGACGCATATGAGCTGATAAATAGAGTTTTATTACTGTTGAGTAATATGGATAAGATAATTCGATTACTCGAAGAGTATGAGTGAAGTTATCACAAAAGTGCGAAATAAAGAAGTAAAGATTCGTCTTAACTTTTGATGTAATCAGGGTTGAATTTAGAAAATAAGGTGCGTCTTAACTTTTGACGTTGTCTTGGTTGAATTCCGGAATTCAAAGGATTAAAGAAAATCTTGGAAATCTATAAGATCTGAATCTTCGAGATTTAAGGAAATTAGGATCTCTTTAATTAAATACTATGATATGTCCCGATTACTACGTCTGATATTTCCATTATAAATTTACCTTTTCCGTTCCATTAGTTTTCACCACTTCTATACTCAATTCCCAAATTCAAAAGATTGTGAAAATGCTTAATCCAGTTCTGATCCTTGTTATTTTACTAATTATTATTTCTGTCGTCCTTCTTTTCAATCTTCCACTAGAAAAATCTATTTACTTTTACTATTACATTGGGGTGATACTATTCTTAATTCTACCGTGTCTTTATATTGCTATCGTATTAATATCCAAAGTTTGTAACCTCCGTGTTGTTATTGGGCTTTATATTTTCTCTTATATTTTGGAGCTCTTTGCTTTTTTATTCTCTTCTCGACCTCTAGTAAAGCGAGTAATGGTCCAGAATTCGTAGGTATGAAGTTTCGAATGAACACGACTAACGTTCTAAGAAAGAAATTGAAATAGCACGGTCTTGATTTGTCAAATTACCAGAATATCTGGAAAAGACCGAATCATCAAGAAAGTATTGTCTTGATATTTTTAGAGGTTAAATAGAATACAAGAGTCGTGTAACATGGCACATGATGATGGTACTGTGAATCATCACATTCCATTAGAAGCTCAGCATGACTTACTGTAATATAATCACGTTGATCAAGTGTCATCATATTATACTAACTCATGCATCAATTTTCAACACTACTTCAAAAGCATTCTTATTTTAAACTCGAAGGTTTGCAGAATATAGAAATTAAGACAGTTTCCTTTCATGATATATCACAGATAGCGTGGAGAGATAATTAATATCAGGCGAGAATATTTATGAAGATATCTTTAGAAATATTGAGGATATTAATAATGAAAGATACGATAATATCTTAGAATTTTTGAATCAAATTGTGATGAAGAAATTCATTCACGATGATTTAGAGCGATTAAGGAGCAAGGTACTCGTAAAAGATTTCATCAGAAACAGAATCATCAGGATTCTTTTATGTACAAGTTTAGTCCTTGTTCAGAGTCTCTTTCATGATTTGCTCAATTCATTTTTCAGTATTAAAATCTTTGAGCTTTTCCAACACTCCATTCTTTATCATCAAACTTTTGACTGTTAAGGCAGTCTTCAGTTTTCACTGCTTCATCAGCTTTTTCAAAACTCATGAAACTGATTTATAAGCTAAAGCCTTTTTCAGAAATTCAGAATTGAAATTCGTAAATCCAGGAGATAGAAGTTATATTTATATATTTATATATATATATAAATTGTTGTCGTAGAATCGCTGAGAATTTCGAGATTATCGATTGATGCCTTCCGGTACTTGGTATGGTAATTATCGTTACAAGATACCGATGAGTTCATGATAAGACTTCAATAGATAAATATATTGATTTGTCGTAGAGATTTAAGCCAAGAAGCAACGAGGTTGCTGGTACATCTGCTGGTAATATAGTGGAATATAAAAGATTCCCCGATAACAATAAAAGAGCAAGCATATATATCAAGGTTACAATAAGGTTGTTTCGAAATAATAGTCGAAGTTGACTTGCTGGAGCTGTGACAAAATTTGCTATCTCAAACAGGAGTTGCAAGGTTATTTTCGGTAATAATAATGCTAAAGTAATTAGCACAGCTGTATGTTAAATGTTTACTCAGTTTTCGAGAGTTTTTAAAGTGCATAACTATATGCATAAATCTTTTCTTCCGTAGATGAAGTGTGGTTGGTTCATCCTCTCGATTGAGGTGTTTTCAAGAATTATGAAAGGTTTGAACGCAGATTGTAATCGTCAAGATACAAATGAGGTTTAAGATGAAATCAAGTGGCAAACTTGAAGAATTGTTTAATTTCATATGTTATAATCAATATTTTAATTCATTTTAATTATCCAATGTTGGCAGTCCACAGTTAGCAGTCCACAATTAGTAATCCAATAATTCATATATAGTTTAATATATAATATTCGAATTAATTAATACGTATTCGTGACCCATTGTATACATGTCTCAGACTCGATCACAACTCAAAGTATATATATTATTGTAGAATCAACCTCAACCCTGTATAGCTAACTCGAACATTACTGCATATAGAGTGTCCATGGTTATTCCAAATAATATATATATAGATGCGTTGATATGATATGTCAAAACCTTGTATATGTGCCCCGATATTTAAATGTGTAAATAACAGTATTTAAATGACGATAAATAAAGTGCGTAAATTAAATAACAGAAATTAAATGACGATAAATAAAATTGCGAGAATTAAAATTGCGATAATTAAATGTAATAAGGAATTAACAGTTAGCTAGGAACAGTTAGCTAGGATTTTGTTAGCGTGGATTCTTAACAAAAATTTTCATAGTTAATTTGTTTGTTTCTAACAAATTTTTTTTTTTGTCCAATGTTTTCTTCATTATGCCACTTATTGGATTCTGATAGGTCAAAATCCAAATATGAAATTGAATGAAAATGGTTATTCTGCGATGAACGGATACGTATATCTGTGGATGTAAGTAGGATAGTAAATGACTGTTGAATCAGATTCGAAGAATGTATAGTGTAACTTATTAATGTGAAATCTAATTATTCCTCGGGTATTACCTACCCGTTAAAATATTTTCACCATTAACAGTTTGTACCAAAGAATTTTTAATTACAATCTTTATGAAAATATATATACATATATATTTTCTTCGGATGTAATCATAGATTTAATGAGTTAATATGATATTAATCTCATTTGCTTTTTGGGTTAAGCTAAAATAAGTAATCTCTAAAACTTTTAGAAACCACATATTCTTCGCAGAATATTTCTTCAATGAAGTTATGGATCAATACTTCATCGTTCATTGTTGTTGGTACTCCTTGGTATCTATGGTGCGTATGATGTTGATGTTCGTGGAACAGATTGTGATGTTGAGGTGTGGGATGCGGATCTTGCTGTTGGTGGTGGTGATGGTACTGTTAATGTTGCTGATGGTGGTACTGTTGGTGCCAGTGATGTTGTTGAAGCTGGTATGTTTTGCACTATATTTTTCAAGGCTACAACTCGGGTGCGAAGTTCGTTTACTTATTACTCCGGGATGATTGTCGGTAGGAACGGGCGAGTGAATAAGGTTTTGAATTTGAGATAGTATATAATCATGACGAGATATCCTGGAAATGAGGGTGAAAATGGTGTTTTGACTGGTTCGCCGGTAAGTGCTTCAGGTTCTTCGCCAAGAGGTGAACTCGGTTGGTGGAAAGGATCGCCTTCTTCGCGTCTCCATTGATTAAGTCGACTACGAACTCAGCCCCAATTCATCCAGAATTGATGATGGCTGATTGACCGATCCGTTCCGATTGCACTGCTTTTGGAGCTCGAGTGGAAATTCACAAAAACAATTTTGGAGCTCGAGTGGAAACCCATAAAAACTATTTGCAAACACCGGTGAAGGGTTATTCCGGAAAACTTATCTTGGGTAAAAGCTTGATTTAATTTTCAAAAGATCAAATGTTTTCATAAAGATCCAATTTCCTTAAGGATCTAAATTTTCATAGTCATGTGGGACTATAAACCACAACGTTACTATCATTGTTCATACCGCCAAATCGAAATCACTGATGTACAAAGTGTGAAGAATAAAGAAGTGATTCTAGTATTTTTTTCAAGACTATATTGCTTGAGGACAAGCAACGCTCAAGTGTGGGAATATTTGATAATGCTAAAAACGAACATATATTTCATAGCATTATCCCTCAAGAAAGACAAGCTTTTAGTTGCAATTGTTCTATTTACAAGTAATATTCGTTTAAATAATAAAAGGTGAATACAAAAGACAGATTCGACGATTTGAAGACTCAAACGACCAAAAAGCTAAAAAGTACAAAGTACAATCAAAGTGGTTCAAATTACTGATGAGAAACGTCTAGAAATTACAAGAGTACAAGCCGCGAAACGCAAAGTACAAGATATTAAATAGTACGAAAGGACGTTTTAAAAATCCGGAACCGGGACCAGAGTCAACTCGTAACGCGCAAGCAACGGAGCAAAAATTACAAGTCAACTATGCACATGAATATAATATAATATATAATTAATTATTAAAATTATATATATATATTATATTATTTATTAAAACCGTCGGCAAACTAGCAAACAAAAGCATGTGGCCTGATCCAGCTGGCCATGCGATCGCATGGCCTGGAAGAACAAAACTCATGCGATCGCATGGCCCCAAAAGTTGGGTCAGGTCCTATAAATTTCGCGTGTTTTGGCCGAATTTCATACACTTTTTTCAATCTCTCTCTCTCTCAGATATATATATATATATATATATATATATATATATATATATATATATATATATATATATATATATATATATATATATATATATATATATATATAATCTATAATTTTAATTTTAATTTAAGATTAATAATAATAAGGGTATGTTAGCGAATGTTGTAAGTGTGTAAGTCGAAATTCTGTCCGTGTAACGCTACGCTATTATTAATCATTATAAGTTATGTTCAACCTTTTTCAATTAATGTCTAGTAGCTAAGTTATTATTATGCTTATTTAAATCGAAGTAATCGTGATGTTGGGCTAAAATATTAAAGACGGGGTAATTGGGCTTTGTACCATAATTGGGGTTTGGACAAAAGAACGACACTTGTGGAAATCAGACTATGAGCTATTAATGGACTTTATATTTGTTTAATTGAATGATAGTTCGTTAATTTAATATAAATATTTACAAATGGACCTAATTATAAATAACCACATACACTCGATCGGATACGATGGGCGGGATAATTATAAGTACTAATAATCGTTCATTTGACCGGACACGGGAATGTATTAATAGTTAATGGACTCATTAAAACAGGGGTGGATTACATGCAAGGACACTTGATGTAATTGATAATAAACTATTAAAACATTATTACAGTTTAGGTCCCCAATTAGTTGGAATATTTGACTTCGGATACAAGGATAATTTGACGAGGACACTCGCACTTTATATTTATGACTGATGGACATATCGAATAATCCAGGACAAAGGACAATTAACCCATGGTAAAAAACTAAAATCAACACGTCAAACATCATGATTACGGAAGTTTAAATAAGCATAATTCCTTTATTTCATATTTTATCGCACTTTTATTTAATGTCATTTTATTTATTGTATTTTTAATTATCGTACTTTTTAATTATCGTAATTTTATTTACCGTCATTTTATTTATCGCACTTTAATTTATCGCACTTTAATTATTGTCATTTACTTTACGCTTTAAATTAAGCTATATTTATTTTTAATATTTTACATTAGGTTTTAACTGCGACTAAAGTTTTAAAATCGACAAACCGGTCATTAAACGGTAAAAACCCCCTTTTATAATAATAATACTACTTATATATATATATTTATATTTATAAAAATATAGCGTTAAACTTGGCTAGTTCCCTTTGGACGAACCGGACTTACTAAAAGATAAAAAATAAAACTACACTACTGTACGATTAGGTACACTGCCTATAAGTGTTGTAGCAAGGTTTAGGTATATCTACTCTATAAATAAATAAATAACTTGTGTAAAATTGTATCGTATTTAATAGTATTTTGTAGCAAAAATATAACTATTTCGTATACACCTCTACGCACATCAAGTATTTTTGGCGCCGCTGCCGGGGATAAACAACGCCGAAAGCGAAACGCTATAAAAAAAAATTTTTAATTTACTTTTGTAAAAATACGTTTTAAATATTAAAAATACAAAAATATAAAAAGAAAAACAAAATATATATATTTTTTTTAGAGTTTGTTTAAAATATATAAAATTATAAAGTATTTTTATTTTTTTAGTTTTTAAAGTATAAGTTTTTATTTATTTTATATAAATATTTTATAAGTTAAAAACAGAAAGAAAAAAAGTAAAACGTAAAAAGAAAAAAAATAAAAAATAATATAGAAACTGAACCTGCAAAATTTCGACCTGCATGTCAGCTGAACCTGCATCTCATGCGATCGCATGAGAAGGCAGTTATAAACCCATGCGATCGCATGGTACCCTCTGACAGGTCTGATCATTAGCTGGTACGATTAGGGTTAGGTTTAAAATTAATTTTTATTATTAATTAATAAGATTTAGGGTTAATTAAAATAATAATTAGTTTAATTTAGTTTTTTTTTTGGTTTTAATTAGTCTTATTAAGTTTAATTAAATATATAAAACTAATACTTTTATATAAATAATATAAAAATAATATTTTTATAAAAAATTGTATTTTTATAACTTTAAGCTTATTTTTACATTTTGTATATTTTTATCGTTAATTCGTAATTTATATGTTTTTCGTTCGTAATTAGTTTTAAGTGTAGTATTTTGCCGTAGTTATTTTTATTTCTAAACTTTTAGGCTTTGCCGTAAAATTCCTTAAGTGCTTTTTCTTTAGACTAAGATTTAGATGCTCTAGAATTTTACGACATCGCTTATCGCTTAAATATTTAATAGATTTTAGTACTTTTTAAATAATTGCCGTTTTGAATATAGTATTCCTTTTAAGCTTTAATACCTTTAGACGCAAGTACTCCAATTCAAATTTTCGATAATCCATTTTTTGAACCAGACCTCACAATTGAGAATCCGGAGGATATTCAGGGACAATTCAGAGATCCTGAACCACTAATCATTTCTCCTGAACCACAAATCATTCCTCCAGAGATTGTCGAGGAAGAAACCATTAAGTCAGAATCCTTTAGCGATTCAGATTCAAACAATTCAATAATGGAAAATCTGGAACCTCTAAGTATGGAAGACCGAATGAGAGCTAAACGCACTGGCCAAGGTCACGCAATTACTCAACCAGACATTAATGCGCCAGATTATAAAATCAAAGGACAAATCCTACACATAGTAACTAACCAATGCCAATTTAGTGGTGCGCCGAAGGAAGATCCAAACGAACATCTTCAAACCTTTAATAGGATCTGTACACTATTTAAAATCCGAGAAGTGGAGGATGAACAGATCTATCTTATGTTATTTCCCTGGACTTTAAAGGGAGAAGCCAAAGATTGGTTAGAATCGTTACCTGAAGGGGCGATTGATACATGGGACGTTTTAGTTGAAAAATTTCTTAAACAATTCTTTCCGGCATCTAAAGCCGTAAGACTTTAAGGAGAAATTGTTACGTTCACGCAAAAGCCAAATGAAACTCTATATGTGGCGTAGACAAAATTTGGAAAATTGTTAAGAGGATGTCCGCAACATGGTTTAGACACTTATCAAATAGTACAAATATTCTACCAATGATGCGACATCACAACAAGAAAAGACATCGACATAGCAGCTGGTGGTTCCATTATGAAGAAAACCGCAACTGAAGCTTACAAAATTATTGATAACACTGCTTCCCACTCACATGAGTGACATCAAGAAAAAGATATCGTTAGATCATCTAAAGCAGCTAGAGCCGATTCTAGCCATGACTTTGATTCCATTTCCGCAAAGATAGATATTGTCGAGAGATGAATGGAAAAGATGACTAAAGATATTCACTCAATAAGAATTAGTTGTGAGCAGTGTGGAGGACCACATTTAACAAAAGATTGTCTCAGTAGTGAACAAACAATGGAACAAAGAGAGAATGTTTCATATATGAACCAAAGGCCTGGAAATAATTATCAGAATAATTATCAACCGCCAAGACCAATCTACAATCAAAATCAGAGTTATAACCGAAATGTTCCATACAACAACCAACAAGGTCCTAGCAATCAACAAGTATCTAATAATACTTACAACCAGCAAAGACCTATTTTTCAAAATAAACCACCACAAACCGAAGATAAAAAGCCAAATTTTGAAGATATGATGTCGAAGCTAGTTGAATCTCAAACTCAATTTTTCACATCTCAGAAACAAACCAATGAACAAAATGCTCAAGCATTTAGAAATCAACAATCTTCTATCCAAAATCTGGAACAAGAAGTAAGCAACCTAGCAAGGTTGATAGGTGAAAGAAAATCGAAAAGTCTACCTAGCGATACAAATGCTAACCCCCGGAATGAAACAGCTAAAACCATTACCACAAGAAGTGGTATTACACTTAAACCACCTGAAATATCTGTAATTTCTGATGACTCCATTCCTACTCCACAAGAACCACAATCTGAGCAAGAGAAGGAAAAAAAATCGGTAGTTGAAAAGGTTAATGAAGAGAATACAGTTAAGGCTAAACCTTATGTTAAACCGTACTAACCACCACTTCCTTACCCGAGTAAAATGAGAAAAGAAAGACTTGAAATCGAGCAATCCAAATTCTTGGATATGTTTAAACAGATAAATGTCAATCTTCCTTTCATTGATGTGATTTTAGGAATGCCAAGATATGCTAAATTCTTGAAAGATCTAATCACAAATAGAAAGAAAATGGAAGAACTCTCGGCTGTTACAATGAATGCTAATTGCTCTGCAGTACTGTTGAATAAGATACCAGAAAAATTATCTGATCCAGGAAGTTTCACAATTCCATGTTTTCTAGGTAGTCTTAGTTCAATAGAAGCATTGGCAGATTTAGGTGCTAATATAAATTTAATGCCATATTCACTATACGCTAAACTAGACCTCGGAGAATTGAAACCAATAAGAATAAGCATACAACTAGCCAATCGATCAGTAAAATATCCTAGAGGGATAATGGAGAACATGCTAGTTAAAGTTGGTACTTTAGTATTTCCAGTAGATTTTGTTATTCTGGACATGGAAGAAGATTCTCGAGTTCCTCTCATATTAGGAAGACCATTTTTAAACACGGCTAAAGCAATAATAGACGTGTTTGGTAAGAAACTGACCCTAAGTATAGAGGACGAGAGTGTTACTTTTCTGTTGATAGAGCCATGCAACAACTGCAATCTGCAGATGATACATGTTATTATATTCAAACTATAGATTCACATGCAGAATTGTTAGAAGAATTTCCAGAATTACAAGGAACAGGAGAATGTTCTTTAGGAGAAGGAACTGAACCAATTAATGAAGCTGAAATGTTAGCTACACTCATGGCTAATGATTACAAACCAACAACGAAAGAACTTCAAATGCTAAAAGAGGAAGACAGATATCGATATAAATCATCGATAGAAGAACCACCGACATTAGAGTTAAAACCACTTCCAAACCATTTGGAATATGCTTATTTACATGGTGAATCTGAATTACCTGTAATAATATCGTCTTCTTTTACGAAAAATGAAAAATCTCAACTTATTTCTGTGCTAAAAGCTCATAAACCAGCTATTGCATGGAAGATTCATGATATTAAAGGTATAAGTCCTTCGTATTGCACACATAAAATCCTTATGGAAGAAGGTCATAAAACGCATGTGCAACGCCAACGAAGACTAAATCCTAATATGCAAGATGTTGTTAAGAAAGAAATTATTAAACTGCTAGATGCAGGTTTAATTTATCCAATCTCTGATAGTCCATGGGTAAGCCCAGTTCAATACGTATCTAAGAAGGGTGGCCTGACTGTCATCACAAATGAGAAAAATGAGCTTATTTCTACTAGGACTATAACAGGATGGCGTGTTTGTATTGATTATAGAAAATTAAATGACGCCACCAGAAAAGATCACTTTCCCTTACCTTTCATTGATCAAATGTTAGAAAGATTAGCCGGAAATAGTTACTATTGTTTTCTTAATGGTTTTTCCGGATACTTTCAAATTCCAATCGCACCCGAGGACCAAGAGAAAACGACGTTCACATGCCCTTATGGTACTTTTGCTTACAAACGCATGCCATTTGGACTTTGCAACGCCCCTGCAACCTTTCAAAGGTGCATGATGGCAATTTTTCACGACATGATATAAGAATGCATGGAAGTTTTCATGGATGACTTTTCAGTCTTCGGTGATACATTTGAAACATGTCTAGTTAATCTTGAACGAATGCATATTAGATGCGAGCAATCAAATCTAGTACTTAATTGGGAGAAATGCCATTTCATGGTTAAAGAAGGCATCGTTCTTGGTCATAAAATTTCAAAGGAAGGAATTGAAGTGGATAGAGCTAAAGTAGATGTAATTGCTAAACTTCCACATCCCACCAATGTTAGAGGAGTTAGGAGTTTTCTAGGGCATGCCGGTTTTTACTGACGTTTCATAAAATATTTTTCTAAAATTGCCACTCCTATGAATAAACTCCTAGAAAAGGATGCTCCATTCATCTTTTCAGATGAATGCATCAAATATTTTAATATTCTTAAAGAAAAACTCACTAATGCGCCAATCATGATAACTCCAAATTAGAATCTACCATTTGAACTCATGTGCGATGCAAGTGATTTTGCAATGGGAGCCGTTTTAGGAAAAAGGATTGAAAAACGATTTCAACCTATTTATTACGCTAGTAAGACGTTACAACGAGCAAAAACGAATTACACAACTACTGAAAAAGAACTCCTTGCCATTGTCTTTGCTTTTGACAAATTTCGTTCATATCTCGTTCTAGCTAAAACGGTGGTCTATACTGACCATTATGCTCTTAGATATTTATTTTCAAAACAAGATGCCAAACAACGATTAATCCGTTGGATCTTTCTCTTACAAGAGTTTATATTGAAATTTGAGACAAAAAGGGTGCAGAAAATCTCGTCGCTGATCATCTTTCTCGTCTTGAAAGTCCCGAATTAGAATTTCTAAATGAATCAGCCATACAAGATAACTTTTCTGATGAATATCTATTGAAGATATATTATAATGAAATTCCATGGTTTGCAGACTATGCAAACTATTTAGTATGTAGATTCCTTGAAAAAGGTTTGTCGTACCAAAAACGAAAGAAATTCTTTAGTGATATAAAACACTATTTTTGGGAAGATCCACATTTGTTTAAAAGTTGTCCAGATGGAACAATACGCCGATGTGTATTCGGAGATGAAGCCAGTCAAATCTAAAACCATTGTCACACAGGACCAACAGGAGGGCATTATGGGCCTCAACTCACAGCAAGAAAAGTTTACGATGCTGGATTCTATTGGCCTACAATTTTCAAAGACTCACACCTTCTTTGTAAATCTTGCGATGCTTGTCAAAGGGCCAGAAAAATAATTCAACGTGATGAAATGCCATAAAATGTCATTCAAGTATGTGAAGTATTTGACATTTGGGGTATTGGCTTTATGGGTCCATTTCCAAAATCTCATAATAATCTCTACATTCTCGTTTCCATTGATTATGTATCTAAATGGGCGGAAGCACAAGCTCTCCCAACTAACGATGCACGAGTTGTAGTCAACTTTTTAAAACGTCTTTTTGCTAGGTTTGGAACACTGAAAGCTTTAATAAGTGATCGGGGTACTCATTTTTGTAATAATCAACTTGAGAAAGTTCTCAAAAGATATGGATTAACTCATAAAATCTCAACCGCTTATCATCCACAAACAAGTGGACAAGTTGAAAATATCAACCGAGCATTAAAACGTATTCTAGAGAAAACCGTAGGATCAAATCCGAAGGAATGGTCCATGAAATTGGAGGATTCACTCTGGGCTTTTAGAACAGCCTACAAAAATTCAATTGGAACCACACCTTTTAAACTCGTTTACGGAAAAGCATGTCATCTTCCAGTAGAAATTGAACATAAAGCATTTTGGGCTTTGAAGACATGTAATCTTGATTTACATGAAGCCGGACGTCTACGGTTAAGTCACCTAAACGAATTAGAAGAATTAAGACATGAAGCATACGAAAATTCGTTAATCTATAAAGAAAGAACGAAGAAATGGCATGATAAAAGAATCAGAAGTTCAAAAGAATTTAAAGAAGGAGACAGAGTTCTTCTTTTCAATTCACGATTCAAGCTATTTCCTGGAAAATTGAAATCAAGATGGTCTGGACCATTCATAGTCAAAAGAGTTTTTCCATATGGAACAGTAGAATTAATAAATTCAAATGGGATTGAATTTAAGGTTAATGGTCACAGAGTTAAACATTACATAGATAATCCAATGGAAGTTGAAGATGAAGTTAATCACAATTTCGACACCACAGCTAACTAAGTGTGGGAAGGTTCGACTCTTTTTAGGGTAATATGTATTTTTGTTAGAGTTAGATATTCTGTTTTCGTGTAGTTTCCGAGAATGGAATCCGAATGGTCTTTCCCTAGCAGACCCTAAAGAACTAGTCTTCTCCCTCCATTCTGAATTTTTATTTTTTTAGGTTTTACGAGATGAAGAATTCCTTTGATCTGAACCATGGTCTACTACTACACGCTATGATTACCAAACGTAATAATGACACACTTCTGAGTGAAGTGGTATCATTTATAAGAGGCAAAATGGACGAAGTGAGGAAAGAACTCAGAAAAGATCATCATAAGATACATTTTGGTAAAGGAAAATCAAAATCCGCAATAAAAAGAAGAGCACGACACCTTGAAATGAAAGGACCCGTTCATATACATTATAAACGATTCACAATAGTTGATTACATTGCGAGGTATTTGACCTCTATATGATACATTTTACAAACATTGCATTCGTTTTTAAAAGACAATCTTTCTTTACATCAAAAATTGACAGGCATGCATACCATTTCATAATATCCGCTATCCAACTATAAATTGATTTACTAATAATCTTTGATGAACTCAATGACTCGAATGCAACATTCTTCGAAATATGCTATGAAAGACTCCAAGTAATATCTTTAAAATGAGAAAATGCACAGCGGAAGATTTCTTTAACACCTGAGAATAAACATGCTTTAAAGTGTCAACCAAAAGGTTGGTGAGTTCATTAGTTTATCATAATCATTTATTTCCATCATTTTAATAGACCACAAGAATTTCATTTCCAGTTCTCATAAATATACGTCCCATGCATAGAGACAAAAAAATAATCATTCATATGGTGAACACCTGGTAACTGACATTAACTAGATACATATAAGAATATCCCCTATCATTCTGGGATCCTCCTTCGGACATGATATAATTTCGAAGTACTAAAGCATCCGGTACTTTGGATGGGGTTTGTTAGGCCCAATAGATCTATCTTTAGGATTCGCGTCAATTAGGGTGTCTGTTCCCTAATTCTTAGATTACCAGACTTTAATAAAAAGGGGCATATTCGATTTCGATAATTCAACCATAGAATGTAGTTTCAATTACTTGTGTCTATTTCGTCAAACATTTATAAAAGCGCATGTATTCTCAGTCCCAAAAATATAAAGGGTAAAAAGGCAAATGAAACTCACCATACTGTATTTCGTAGTAAAAATACATATAACGTCATTGAACAAGTGCAAGGTTGGCCTCGGATTCACGAACCTAAATTAATTATATATATTTATGTGTTGGTCAATATTTGTCTAACAAATTAGGTCAAGTCATAGTGTACCACAATCCTAATGCTCGAGACTAATATGCAAAAGTTAACAAAAGTAAATTTGACTCAAAATAATTTCCAAAAATTTATACATGATTAATATATAGTTTAAATATCGTCATTTTATATTTTTAAATATTTTTAAAAGATTTATTAGAGTAAATAATATAATTTATTTATTAATAAATAAAATTTTATATTATATTTATATAATAAAATATACTTTTATATATATTAAGTAATAAAATTTATAGGGTTCATTTAATATTATAAAGATAATATGATACGTATTATTAAAGTAAGTTATTACACGTAGTAAAATATGTTTGTATCAAATATTTATTTGATAAAATAATATCTATAATGATAGTAAGTAAAAGTTGTATTATTTTGTAATAATAATTATTATTATAAAAATATCAATATTTATAATTACTAAGATGACATTATGATAAAACGATAATTCTAATTATGATAACTTTAATATTTACGATAATTTTTAATATTATCTTTAAAATAATAATTCTATTTAAAATAATAATAATAATAATAATGATATTTTATAGTAACAATGACATTTCTATTAAAATGATAATTTTTGTTAAAATGATAGTTTTAATACTAACGATAATTTTAATAATAATAGTAATGATAAAAATAATAAGAACGATAATTTTATCTAAATCAATATCTTATAATATTTTAATTTCATCATGATACTCTTACCCATTATTTCCTAATCGTTTCATTTAATAGCTTTTAATCGTCTTTTATATCGTGTTCGTAATAATGATAATAATAGTAATCAAAATAATTAGGTGTTACAAATATTTGTTTTAATTACACTAATATTAATAATGATAGTTACTATAACATTATTAACGATAATACTAATAATTATCTTAATGATAATATAGTAATAATAATAATAACAATAACAATAACCATTTTTAAATAATGATATATATATTAATAATGATAATAATAATAATAATACCAATAATAATAATAATAATAATAATAATAATAATAATAATAATAATAATAATAATAATAATAATAATAATAATAATAATAATAATAATAATAATAATAATAATAATAATAATAATAATAATAATAATAATTGGATAATAATAATAATACTAATTATAACTTTAACGATAATAACGATAGTAATAATAAAAAAAATAACAATTTTTAATGATAAATCCTTTTATTGATAAAGATAATAATAATATTAATAATAAGATAAAACTAGAACGACGATAATAACGACGATAATAATAATCATTTTTAATAATAATACAAAAATTCGATGGACTATAACTTCAAATCCGTTCATCGAAATCATTCGATATCTAAATGAAAATTTCTTAATTTTTCGCTAGCTTTCCAACGACATGCATATCTTATACCTTATCTCAGTCGCATATATAACTAATTCAGGATTCAACATAACCTAACTAAAGGCAATATCAAAAGTACAAACATGCATAATCCTATATACTCGAGCACTAGTCAGGGATACACTATTAGTATGTAAAAGTTAAATTATGAGTACTCACGTATCAATATTGAGATTCAATATTGCAGGAAAGGTACGTAGACGCAACGGAGATGATAAACACTATGTTGACCTCACGAGCATACCCATGAACCATACCAATCACCTCCATAGCTATAACCCATAATTTCCTTAATCCAATCCCACTCGAAAAACAATTTTGAAATCACTCGGACAGCACTCTGACGTAATATTTTATGTATACTAATAATATCTTGAAATAATACGGAGTAAATATATATATGTAAATCGATTGAGAGAGTTTAGAGAAAAATATTTTCAAGTTTCTATGAAATAATGAAACCTATTGAATTCTATTTATAATAGATTTTTGAATTATTAAAGTATGAATTATTAAAGTGAATTATTAAAGTATGAATTATTAAAGTATGAATTATTAAAGTGAATTATTAAAGTATGAATTATTAAAGTGAATTATTAAAGTATGAATTATTAAAGTGAATTATTAAAGTTAAAGTAAAGTAAAAATAAAGTAAAGGTAAAGTTTAAGTATAGTAAAAGTATAAAACTATGTACGTATAATACGCGTATAAATATATATAATATTAATTTAAATCGTTATATATATTTAATAAAATAAAATATAAATATCGTTATCTTTATCTTTATCATACTGGTTAAGTAATGAGTTGTCAAAAGTGGTTCTAGATATTTATAAAAGTTATATACGTTTTAATAATAAAGTTCTTTTTAAACTGAAAATGTTTTTGTACGTTTGAAACTAAATCAAATAAATATAATAATTTTGTTTTCCAAAACCAAATATATTTTTAAGAATCATTTTGTTTAAAGGTTAAAATAATAGAAATCGTTATATCATAAAATGTTTTAAAAAAGTAGAATCATATATATTCATAATAGGTTTCAAGTTTTTAAATTACAGTTTGTTGGTGAAGCATGGGATAAAGTACAAAGGTTAAATAAACGTATGAAATCATCTTAATGAAAAATGTCGAGTTACTTAACTTGTCGATATCCAACATCTAAGTTATTTACACTTCACGTTCTTACTTATAAATCACTTTACCATTTTTCAAATATTGTCAAAAAGAATAGATTTCTTAAATCACAGTGGACCTCATAACATAGACCCGTAATCATATCATAATGTATCTGATAAATCAACAATTTGATATTATCTTCTAATTCCATCGATAAACATATTGAAACAAATACGATCATGTAAAGTATTATACGTTTAATACTTTATTAATATTCTCAAGTTATAATATATATATATATATATATACATATATATACATATTTATTTATATATAACGGTTCGTGAATCGTCTGAATTTGGTCGAGATTATAATGAATGTATGAACACAATTTAAAATTCTTTAGATTTAACTTAACAAACTTTGCTTATCGTGTCGGAATAATATAAAGATAAAGTTTAAATTTGATTGGAAATTTCCGGGTTGTCACAGTACCTACCCGTTAAAGAAATTTCGTCCCGAAATTTGAGTGGAAAGGTCGTGAATGATAATAAGTATGTTTTCATGATGCATACAGGCTGAAAATTAGAGTTTTATCATCAGCGAATAATTTAGATAAACAATCCATTTATATGAAGAGTACGAATGAAGCTAACATAGAAGAGTGAAATGAGTAAGTGTAGATTCATCTTATCATTTGACGTAGATATGAATGATTTCCAAATTTCAAGGGATTTGAAGAAAAGCTTTGTAATAAGATTTGATTCTCCGGTAACAAAAGGAATTAGGATCCGCTTTAAATGCGATCGTCCATTTTAATTGTTCTGTCGGAGATTTTCTTATAAATTCACCTCCTTCCTTTTCTTACAACTCACACCTTCTATTGATGCATTTTATGCAAGTCCCTAGACATCTACCCACGTCCATTGCAGGTACAACAGTTTACAGGCCACCATGATCGTTCGTTATTATCCTATCCGTGTTTTTATGTGGTTACAGCAACTGTAGGAATGAGATGTGGATGTTTGACTATGTTAGACTTAGTCAGACGTCCGAGTGAAGCCTCACTCGTACGGCTGACAGGCTCATACGCACGATTGATGCTGAGCTAAGTCACAATTACAACCTAAATGAGAAGACACGAGTGAGTGATCACCCGTACGGCTGATGAAGCCAACTCATATGTGTGATGGATGAATTGTACGGGTGAGTCAGCAGCAGGGGTATATAAAGTCTTATGTTCTTCATTTTTAGGTTAAGCCTCTCATTTGTTGCACACACTCAGATCTGGTGAGCTCCTCTGATTCTCTCTCAACCTAAATCACCCAGGTGGTGAATAATAGCTCTAGGTGTTGATCTAATCACACTTGATTTAGTTGTGGTATGACTAAATTAATCACAAAAAGCTTAACCTATTCACTAGAGGGTTTGATTCACTTATTCCGTCATTGTGTGAGTTAAATCTGTTGATTTCTAAGTTCCTAGTCATGTTTCATCACCTTCTATTATTTCCCCCTCAACTCATATTTTAAAGTATTCATCAATATGCTCCATCCAGTTCTGATTCTCGATATACTTATAACTTTCATATCGGTCATTATTCTTTTTCATCTACCGCCGGAAGAATCTATTTACTTCTACTATACTCTTGGGTTTATAGTGTTTCTAGTTCTCCCGTGTCTTTATATTGCTATATGCATCGATATATATGGTTCATAATTTTTGGTTTGTCGTTGGGCTTTATATCTTCCCTTATATTTCAAAGTCTCTGTTTCTATCTTCTATAATCATTGTCATCCACAGTTAATGCTCTTTTTTATTTGCTGCAATTTATACCCCAAGTTCTATTTCGGAGTTTTGTCCTTTCGTTTCTTCTTCTTGCGATTAAGCACCGCTTGTAATGGTCCAGAATTCACAAATATGATTTTCGGAATGAACATTGTTTATGTTCTAGGAAGGAAATTGTGATGGCACGATCTTGACTTATCAAATTACTAGAATACCTTGGAAAAGGCCGAATCATCAAGAAATATTTTCTTGATATTTTAGAGGTTAAATAGAATACAAGAGTCGTATAACATGGCACATGATGATGTTATGATCTGTGAATCATCACGTTCCATTTAGAAACTCATCATGAATTACTGTAATATAATCACGTTGATCAAGTGTCATTATATTATACTAACTCATGCTTCAGTTTCCAACACTACTTCAAAAACATTCATATTTTAAACTCAAAGGTTTACAGAGTATAGGAACTAAACAGTTTCCTTTTTGATGTAATACAGATAGCGCAAAGAGATAAATGATTCCAGATAAGAATAGTTATGGAAATATCTTCAGAAATATGGAGGATATTTATAATGAAAGATACGATGATATCTTAGAATTTCTAATATCAGAAGATGATGAAGAATATTGTCTGTAAGGGTTTAGTGTCAGGAGCAAGGTATTCGTTAATGACTTCAGCAGACACTGAATCATTTGGATTCTTTGAAGGCAGGTTCAATCTTTGTGATTTGTCCACAGCCTCCTTCATACTTTGCTCAATCCGTTTTCCAGTTCCAAAACTTCTCTATTTCTGAGCTTTGTTAATACACTAATCTTTATCATCAAACTTTTTACTGCTAAGGTCGTTTACAGTTTTTATTGCTTCATCAGCATTTCGAGAACTAGTTCGCGGTTCAGAGTGTTTTTCAGAAACTTCACATTCGAAGTATGTAAGCCTTGGAAATAGACGTTATGTATAACTGTTGGCGTCAACATGCTGTGAGATTTCAAAATACTGATTGCTAACTCCCAATGATTCGTATGACAATTCTCGTTACAAGAGCCAGATGAGTAAATGATGAGGTTTCGATAAATATAAAGATTCTTCGGAATGCCCAGGATCAGTGAAGTTGTTGGTAAGTTTATTGCTAATGTGGTGGAATATGAAAGGTTCTCCGGTAACAAAAGGGTAATCACATATATCAAAATTATGATAAGGCTACTCCGAATGAAAAAATCGAAGTTGTCTTGCTGGAGCTATGATATAATTTGCTACTTTGCAAAGGAATTGCAAGGTTATTTTTGCTAATAAATGCCAAAAGATCTGACACAGATATGTGTTGAATTATGACTTTGGTTTCGAGAGCTTTTTAAGTACATAACTGTGGGTAATATGTGGTTGGATCATCATCTCGATTGCTCATTATTTGAAGTGTCTTCAGAGATTTTCGAAGGGTTTGAACATAGATTGTAATCGTTTGTATACATTTGATGTTCTAACACACTTTTGAAGTCAAAGTATAGCTTTGAAAGATGTAGGAATCTAAAAGTAATGGTACCGGTTATATCTCGAATTGAATTCTGAGATTTTAAAATCAGAATACTTAATTGGGTTTGAATGAGTATGGTTGTTTTGATTTCTATGAAAGAATGTATATTATTGTGAAAGTAGGAAGTATAATTGATAATTTGCTTAATCTGATTCGAAGAATGTAACATATTAATTGTGAATTTATATATATCTCTCGAGTATTACCTACCCGTTAAAAAATTTTCACAATTAATATTTTGTACATAAGAATTTTATTACAGTCTTTATGAAAATATATATGTATATATTCTCCTCAGATGTAACATAGATTTTAATGAGTTAATACTAAATTAAACTCATTCGATTTACGGTTGGAACTAGAATTGAATAATTCCTTGAAGGTTTAGAGGTTACATAAGTATTTCTTCAATAATATTGAAATTGTGAATCAATACTTCGTTATTTGTTGAGATGTGATGTTGGTTTTCGTTAAATTCTTGTGAATTTCGCAAAGTATGAATGATGTTATCTGAAAAGTTTCGGTTACATCAATGATGAAGTGTAAAATCAAATATATACT
The DNA here is from genome assembly GCF_046630445.1 of Rutidosis leptorrhynchoides. Taxonomy (NCBI): domain Eukaryota; kingdom Viridiplantae; phylum Streptophyta; class Magnoliopsida; order Asterales; family Asteraceae; genus Rutidosis; species Rutidosis leptorrhynchoides. The sequence goes on from NC_092341.1 coordinate 251,378,944, forward strand.
TGATTTATTAGGAATTGGAATTTGTTGAATTGAGACAGAGATTGTAGTTAACGATGGTTAAGTCGCGGGTGAGGGACGTACATTATTGCATATTTGTAATATGAATTAACTGAGTAGTTAAGATTCACACACAATAGCTTAGCACGGAAAGATTTATTTTTTATTTCAAAATATATATATATATATATATATATATATATATATATATATATATATATATATATATATATATATATATATATATATATATATATATATATATATATATATATATTTAAAAAATATATATATAATTTCTTCAGAGGGAATGAGTTAATTCTTCATAACTTGTTGATACAATATACACGTTATTGATTCGTAATGATGTCCACAGTGATTCTTGAACTGACGGAGTTTGTGATGTTATAGGTGTTGTTGATTCTGATGTTGACTGTACTGACGATGCTGGTGATGTTGACGGTACTGTTGATGCTGTTGGTAAAAACAAGTTTAACTTGTTAATCACACACCATTTTTGTCAGGGTTTCTACTCTTCCTTCTATCATTTTGGTTCGCTTAACTGATTTATGGTTAGGGCTAGATTAGATAATCTATAAGACTTTAGAGATTATATAATCGCCGCGGAATGTTTCTCCAATGAAGTTATGAATTAATACTTCGTCAGTTATTGTTGTTGGTACTCCTTGGTATCTATGGTGCGTATGACGTTGATGCTCGTGGGACAGATTGTGAAGTTGAGGTTTACAACGCGGTTGTGGTTGGAGGTGGTAATGGTACTGTTGGCGTTGATGATGGTGGTACTGGTTATGCTGCTGGTGCTGCTGCTGGTGTTTGTAATCTCTGCACCATATTCTCCAAAGCCACTACCCGAGCGCGAAGTTCGTTGACTTCTTCTATTATTCCAGGATGATTGTCGGTCGGAACGAGCGGATAAATAAAATCTAGAATTTGATGTAGTATATAATCGTGACGAGATACCCTGGAAATGAGAGAGAAAATGGTGTCTCGAACAGGTTTGCCGGTAAGTGCTTCAGGTTCTTCGCCAAGAGGGCAATGTGGTGGATGGAAAGGATCGCCTTCTTCTTGTTTCCAATGATTGAGGAGGCTACGAACCCATCTCCAATTCATCCAGAATAGGTGATGACTGATTGGTTGATCCATTCCGGTCACACTGCTTTAGGAGCTTGAGTGAGATTCCATTTCAGAATCCGAGTGATTTGAACTGATGACAAATTCCATTTCGTACGATTGGATAAAGGATTTTCGATATAAAAATGATTTTTCGGCTATTGGGTGGTATTCTATTTACATAGGATATCTATATATAGAGATCAAAAGATTTCATAGATTACGGAGGAATTTGCGGGGTATGTCAGGTAAAGTTTAAAGTAACAGATAAGATATGATTTAGCAGATACGCTAAGATATGAAGTTTGTCTATACACTACTCATGCAATTAATGTAGCAAGACGTGTCTAGACTAATAATGATAAGCAGGTAATTTCCTATGGATGATAAGCAGATGATTTCCGACTAGAAATGATAAGCAAAACTTTTGACATGCAGACACGGTCGAAGTCCAGACTCACTAATACATCCTAACGACTTATCAGTTAGAGACACTAATGCAGACCTGGTTCGCTAAGACCACCGCTCGGATACCAACTGAAAGGACCCGTTCATATACATTATAAATGATTCACAATAGTTTATTACATTGCGAGGTATTTGACCTCTATATGATACATTTTACAAACATTGCATTCGTTTTTAAAAGACAATCTTTCTTTACATCAAAAATTGACAGACATGCATACCATTTCATAATATCCGCTATCCAACTATAAATTGATTTAATAATAATCTTTGATGAACTCAATGACTCGAATGTAACGTTCTTCGAAATATGCTATGAAAGACTCCAAGTAATATCTTTAAAATGAGCAAATGCACATCGGAAGATTTCTTTAACACCTGAGAATAAACATGCTTTAAAGTGTCAACCAAAAGGTTGGTGTGTTCATTAGTTTATCATAATCATTTATTTCCATCATTTTAATAGACCACGAGAATTTCATTTCCAGTTCTCATAAATATACGTCCCATGCATAGAGACAAAAAAATAATCATTCATATGGTGAACACCTGGTAACCGACATTAACTAGATACATATAAGAATATCCCCTATCATTTCGGGATCCTCCTTCGGACATGATATAATTTCGAAGTACTAAAGCATCCGGTACTTTGGATGGGGTTTGTTAGGCCCAATAGATCTATCTTTAGGATTCGCGTCAATTAGGGTGTCTGTTCCCTAATTCTTAGATTACCAGACTTTAATAAAAAGTGGCATATTCGATTTCGATAATTCAACCATAGAATGTAGTTTCAATTACTTGTGTCTATTTCGTCAAACATTTATAAAAGCGCATGTATTCTCAGTCCCAAAAATATAAAGGATAAAAAGGCAAATGAAACTCACCATACTGTATTTCGTAGTAAAAATACATATAACGTCATTGAACAAGTGCAAGGTTGACCTCGGATTCACGAACCTAAATTAATTATATATATTTATGTGTTGGTCAATATTTGTCTAACAAATTAGGTCAAGTCATAGTGTACCACAATTCTAATGCTCGAGACTAATATGCAAAAGTTAACAAAAGTAAATTTGACTCAAAATAATTTCCAAAAATTTATACATGATTAATATATAGTTTAAATATCGTCGTTTTATATTTTTAAATATTTTTAAAAGATTTATTAGAGTAAATAATATAATTTATTTATTAATAAATAAAATTTTATATTATATTTATATAATAAAATATACTTTTATATATATTAAGTAATAAAATTTATAGGGTTCATTTAATATTATAAAGATAATATGATACGTATTATTAAAGTAAGTTATTACACGTAGTAAAATATGTTTGTATCAAATATTTATTTGATAAAATAATATCTATAATGATAGTAAGTAAAAGTTGTATTATTTTGTAATAATAATTATTATTATAAAAATATCAATATTTATAATTACTAAGATGACATTATGATAAAACGATAATTCTAATTATGATAACTTTAATATTTACGATAATTTTTAATATTATCTTTAAAATAATAATTCTATTTAAAATAATAATAATAATAATAATGATATTTTATAGTAACAATGACATTTCTATTAAAATGATAATTTTTGTTAAAATGATAGTTTTAATACTAACGATAATTTTAATAATAATAGTAATGATAAAAATAATAAGAACGATAATTTTATCTAAATCAATATCTTATAATATTTTAATTTCATCATGATACTCTTACCCATTATTTCCTAATCGTTTCGTTTAATAGCTTTTAATCGTCTTTTATATCGTGTTCGTAATAATGATAATAATAGTAATCAAAATAATTAGGTGTTACAAATATTTGTTTTAATTACACTAATATTAATAATGATAGTTACTATAACATTATTAACGATAATACTAATAATTATCTTAATGATAATATAGTAATAATAATAATAACAATAACCATTTTTAAATAATGATATATATATTAATAATGATAATAATAATAATAATACCAATAATAATACCAATAATAATAATAATAATAATAATAATAATAATAATAATAATAATAATAATAATAATTGGATAATAATAATAATACTAATTATAACTTTAACGATAATAACGATAGTAATAATAAAAAAAATAACAATTTTTAATGATAAATCCTTTTATTGATAAAGATAATAATAATAATAATAATAAGATAAAACTAGAACGACGATAATAACGACGATAATAATAATCATTTTTAATAATAATACAAAAATTCGATGGACTATAACTTCAAATCCGTTCATCGAAATCATTCGATATCTAAATGAAAATTTCTTAATTTTTCGCTAGCTTTCCAACGACATGCATATCTTATACCTTATCTCAGTTGCATATATAACTAATTCAGGATTCAACATAACCTAACTAAAGGCAATATCAAAAGTACAAACATGCATAATCCTATATACTCGAGCACTAGTCAGGGATACACTATTAGTATGTAAAAGCTAAATTATGAGTACTCACGTATCAATATTGAGATTCAATATTGCAGGAAAGGTACGTAGACGCAACGGAGATGATAAACACTATATTGACCTCACGAGCATACCCATGAACCATACCAATCACCTCCATAGCTATAACCCATAATTTCCTTAATCCAATCCCACTCGAAAAACAATTTCGAAATCACTCGGACAGCACTCTGACGTAATATTTTATGTATACTAATAATATCTTGAAATAATACGGAGTAAATATATATATGTAAATCGATTGAGAGAGTTTAGAGAAAAATATTTTCAAGTTTCTAAGAAATAATGAAACCTATTGAATTCTATTTATAATACATTTTTGAATTATTAAAGTATGAATTATTAAAGTGAATTATTAAAATATGAATTATTAAAGTGAATTATTAAAGTATGAATTATTAAAGTGAATTATTAAAGTTAAAGTAAAGTAAAAATAAAGTAAAGGTAAAGTTTAAGTATAGTAAAAGTATAAAACTATGCACGTATAATACGCGTATAAATATATATAATATTAATTTAAATCGTTATATATATTTAATAAAATAAAATATAAATATCTTTATCTTTATCATACTGGTTAAGTAATGAGTTGTCAAAAGTGGTTCTAGATATTTATAAAAGTTATATACGTTTTAATAATAAAGTTCTTTTTAAACTGAAAACGTTTTTGTACGTTTGAAACTAAATCAAATAAATATAATAATTTTGTTTTCCAAAACCAAATATATTTTTAAGAATCATTTTGTTTAAAGGTTAAAATAATGGAAATCGTTATATCATAAAATGTTTTAAAAAAGTAAAATCATATATATTCATAATAGGTTTCAAGTTTTTAAATTACAGTTTGTTGGTGAAGCATGGGATAAAGTTCAAAGGTTAAATAAACGTATGAAATCATCTTAATGAAAAATGTCGAGTTACTTAACTTGTCGATATCCAACATCTAAGTTATTTACACTTCACGTTCTTACTTATAAATCACTTTACCATTTTTCAAATGTTGTCAAAAAGAATAAATTTCTTAAATCACAGTGGACCTCATAACATAGACCCGTAATCATATCATAATGTATCTGATAAATCAACAATTTGATATAATCTTCTAATTCCATCGATAAACATATTGAAACAAATACGATCATGTAAAGTATTATACGTTTAATACTTTATTAATATTCTCAAGTTATAATATATATATATATATATATATATATATATATATATATACATATTTATTTATATATAACGGTTCGTGAATCGTCTGAATTTGGTCGAGGTTATAATGAATGTATGAACACAATTTAAAATTCTTGAGATTTAACTTAACAAACTTTGCTTATCGTGTCGGAATAATATAAAGATAAAGTTTAAATTTGATTGGAAATTTCCGGGTTGTCACATGAAAGATGTCGTAAATGCAAAAAATGGTCACACGAAGGTAAATGTTCAAACAATCAAACATATTCAAATACCGAATTTGTTACTCTATGCAGAGAAGGGCCGTTCATATGTTTAGAAGAAAAGATATTGAAAAATCGAGGTTACGCTTACGTAGCTATGGAAAACCAAATCACACGACTCTCTTATGAGTCAGCTAAAGCAGGTCTCTGAGAATTCTATCTCACAGGTAAGTATGTACAGTTTTTATTTTTATTTTTATTGCTTTTAACCTTTTGATAATAAACGCTGAATCGTTCACTATAAAGTATTAAATTGGTATTCAATAAAATTAGGTATGCGAAACCGAAATTATTGATATCATACAAAAATTTATTACATCACTGCGAATTTTACCGTTTATTCTTAAGGTATAAATATCTTTAATCAATCAATCCAAAAATATTTCAAAAATTCGTCAGGAGTAAAACTAGGTTATGGAACCGAAATTACTTTACCGAAAAGAGGGGCGTATATTTTTGATAATATTTGATTGATTAAAGTGGGATAAAAAGATCAAAAAGATTTTTAATTTTAATTTTTACCTTGTTTTTAAAATTAATATATAAATATCAAATTATTAATGTAAATTTTTAAAATCAATATATTTAAGTTTTTAAATATTTTAAAAATTTATATTTTTAATATAAGTTTGTAAATTTAATATATATAAATATTAATGATATTAATTTGAATTTTTAATTTTATGCATTTTAAATTTAAGGTTGGTGTGAATTTAAAAACATAAATTTACTTTATTTCATTAAGTTAAAAATGTGATTTCTAAAAATTTATCGTGAGTTGAAAACTAGGTCATTGAACAGAAATTGCTTTACCCGAGGACGGGACGAGAACTTTTATTATCATTATTTTTAATCTTATTGATTTAAAGTATGCCAAAAACACTAAAAACCCCAAAAATCTTTGCTTTTAAAACAACGCTTTAAAAGTGACAAATTTTAAAATTTTGTCGAGAGACGGACTAGGACAACGATCCGAAACGCCCTCATTCTTAAAAGAAACAAATTTTTAAAATTTATTAATTTATGTTTTATTAAGTAAAGGTTTTTATATATAAAAAAAATCAGACCCCATGCGATCGCATGGGGTTTCCTCTTCAAATCCATGAGGTCGCATGGAGGCCACAAACTGGTCAGGTAACAAAGAGCAGCTCGCTGTTCTGTCTTCAACACAAACAACACACACACATAAGTAAAATACTCCCAAACATCACCTATAATCATCAATTTTTCATCAAAATCAACCAAATTTCTTGCTATAATCCACTTTAATCATGAATTTGCTCAGAAGTTTTTCAAGAAAGGTAACAATTACATCCCTAAAACTCTTTAAATTTGAATTTTAGTGTTCTTGAGCTAATTTTTACCTAATTTATTTTTGTTAATTTCTAGTGCAATTAGAGTTAAATTGTTAGTATATTATGCATGTGTAACCTAGATTGATGCTATTTGTAATGATTTGAAGTCAAAAACTTCAAAATTTTTAGAAATCTAGGGTTTGTGTTCTTGAGCAATTTGGGGCTTTTTGATATAAACAGGTTATGGCCGATTTTTATCATGAATTATTGCTAAATTAAGTAGTGTAACATGTTTAGGTAGCTAAATGATCCAAACTTTGATCCTAAACATGATTTTTGAGAATTAAAGTAGACTTTTTAGGTTTAAAATTCATGAACTTGATTAAATTGATGTAAATGCCATTTAAAACTTGTTTAATTGCTAGTAATGATTATTTTGACATGTTATTTGAGTAGAATGCTTATGAACTTTGTAAACATTTTCATATATGCTTATTTGAAAAAGTGTAGAATTGATAAAAATGTGAAAATGAGCATGAGTTTAATATAGATTAAACATGTTATTGTAATTGTTTTAATTTGTTATTTTGCTAACACTAATGCATATTTGGATGCACAAATTTTGTGTTTAATGTGTTTTGCAGAGATACACCGATACTGATGGTGCATCATCATCATCTAGGCAACCTGTTCCGGAACCACAACCAGAAATGCAATATGAGCCACAATATGAACCAGAACCTGAACAGGAACAACAACAGGAACAACAACAACAACCTGATCAACACGTACCATACTATGATCCGCAACAAGAATATGTTAATGCCTATGTACAATTTCTGATTCATCCGATAATAGAACACCCAACGATTCATGAAGAACAGTTGCATCCCAATTTGAGATTTGATCGAAGTTGGAGAGATTACCCGACGTATCAAAGTAACAAATTTAAACTGGTAACGAAAAATGTAGAAGTACCGAGGGTAATCGATTGGAAGCCTTTGGAAAGGGTCCAACTAGCTAACTCAGTTAGGCAGCATCTGATCCAAAGGTATGGGAACTCTTCTTTTCCCGATTGGAAACGTTTATTTACCATTCGTTGGCCGGTGTATAAGGAATGGTGTATTGAGCTTATGAGTACTATAGCGTTAGATACGGATGTATTTAGGTTAGATGATAGGAATTTTCTTAGATTTTTACTTGGCCGTAGGATGTATAGGATGTCCATGCTGGACATGGCCAGGGCTTTACAGATTTACACTCCTGGTGAATTACTACTACCTGATTGTACAAATTTGATTTATCATGGTGAAAGGGTAGATAGGAATTTTGACGCGGACGCCGTCTGGAGGCGTATGTCAAATTATAATGTTTTTACGCTGGGAGGAAGACACTCCTATTTAGATATTAACAAAGCAGAGCTACGTATTATACATAGATTTTTAGCTAATTTGATTACACAAAGAGGTAAAAATAAGGAGAAGATGACCTTACATGATTTATTTTACCTTAAGTGTATTCGAAACACTAGAAGCGTTGTTAATATCCCCTACTGTGTTGGTTTTTATCTGTCCAAAATGGTGGCAGGAATACAGGACGGGGGAATAATAGGAGGAGGTATTTTTGTTACTCTCATTGGAGAGTATTTGGGTGTAGATAGGGATCAAGGGAGTCCACTGATGGTGTGTAGGGAACAGGTTGAGACTTTAGGATTGAAGGTCTATCAGGGTACAAAAGTATTAAAAAGCAGACGCAATCAGGCAGTACCATATGATGGTCGTCATCCACAGGTAGAGAGAGGTTCAGATGAGGAAATGGAGGAAGCGGATGACATTAGGGATGTCATTAGGGAGGCTATTACTGATGTTTACCAGCGTATAGATGAGGTATAAATGACAAACGAGACTAGACACAGTCAGTTCAAGCAGTGTACGAGCATTCCAGGCAACGACAGCATGATAGATGGCACTATCATCAGCATCAGATCATGAGCCAGCTATCACCTCAGGTACCAAATAACTACGTACCGACCCGACCTGCTTACTATCCTCCACACCAGCCCGATATGCGACCACCATTTACTCTCTACGACCCTAACCAGGCCTATCAGTACACCTATAACCAACCATGGAACCCGTCCGACGACATGAACTGGAACCCCTATTCAGATTGATATAGTTCCCGTTGGTGATTTTTATTTTTTATTATTTTTATTTATTTATGTTTAAACATATAATATTGTGATACTTTTATGTAAGTTTTAACATTTTTATTATGTTTTACTAATATTTCATATTTGATTTGAAAGTGGGATGTTAAGTTCCATTTCAAATTACCATTCATGTTATTATTTGTATGTATGTATATTGTCAATTGTACACAACAGGGTAAATCAGCGAATTTTCAAAGACTGGTGTTAAGTTCAGCAAAAGCTACTAATTTTGACGACAAAACAAAAAACAAATGTGATGTAACAACAAGACGGAATGAACAAATGATGTGCACCATTTATCATTCAACAAACAAATGCCAATATGTTTGGAAACTTTGGTAAAATTTAATCATTTTTCTACGCTAATCACCCTCAATAATTTAAATTGTACTGATTTCTTGCAAATAAGGGCATTGCAAGATCTTAAGTGTGGGAAAGGGTTAAATTCTTTTGGATTTTTAAAATTTTAAATTTAAACACTTGGTTACTATTAAAAATACTAGTAACGCAGTAGTTGTATTAGAATCTAGTGCTCTCTGATAATAAAGAACAGCCCTAGTCTTATATACTGACTACCCAATTCTAGTAAAAATTTTCAAAATTTTCAAATAAATGAATTCAAAATGATGTTTATATATATTTATGAACGATAAAACTAGGTGTTAACACCGAAATTATTGTTACCTCGGAAAGGACATAAATTGAGAAACAACCTAAAATGTTAGAATTCGTTTAAAATGGAATAGAGGAAATTAAAAAGGCAAAGAAAGGAAAATAAAAGCCAAGTGTGGGAAAAATTTACCAAGTTATTTAAAACATATATGACACATATTTTTGTACAAATAATTGAAGATTCTTTTGTTTTGGACGATATTTATCAGTTTTACCCAGTTTATAGTAATATAAAAGGAAGTAAAGTCTTTCGAGAGTAAAATACACGCGCTTCTTGATTTATGTCAGGAAGTTGTCGTCCAGACCAGTTGTAGAGTCTACGAAAAACCTTGAAAAGTTTTCTCGAAAATCAGCTGGAAATCCATGGACCTCAGCATCAAACAGGGTCGCCAAATTGTCAGACTTATCCTAACCATGAGAGGATCTGTCTCGTACAATGGGGGGCACCGTGCAAATTAGCTTATAAGACTAATGAATCAGATCCCCAGAAAGGATAATCTCCTTAAAGATCAAAAATCAGCTTTTAAAACTGATATTACTCAATCCTTGAGATTGACCTTAAAGATTGAGAATTCAAACTCATGGAATTCAATGATATCTAAACTCAAGCTTGAACGAGAAAATATTTTGATCAAAATTACAAACCGATTTGTTTTCTGAACCCCTATTTTTAATGCGTTCATTACCATTGAACGTAAAATCCTAGGAATTCACCTGGAATTCATTAGGTCACCTGAACCAAATCGGGTGTCAACCGTAAGAACGGTGGTTGCATAGCATGGTCAAAGACAGGACCTTGTGCCAGATCGAAAAACTATAGGTGATATTTACTATTGCTCCTACAAAGGATAGTAATTGCATCCGACACGTTATAGACCATAATCAAAAGCATGTCACGGGACATTGCCTCAACAGTTACTTGTTCAACGCTTTCCTTTACAACCGGATGGTAGTTTATCGAAGGTTAATATACGGAGCAAGTATACTGGACGTGTTGCTTTCCCAATACAAGGTTAGCAAGTGGGTGACACAAAACCACAAGTTTTGAGCTAAAATTTTCAAATCTGAAACCCACCAAACCCACAAAAACAAATTGCAAACACCGGTGAAGGGTTATTCCGGAAAACTTTTCTAGGGTAAAAGCTAGATTTAATTTTCAAAAGATCAAATTTTTTCATAAAGATCCAATTTCTTTAAGTATCTAAATTTTCATAGTCATTTGGGACTGCAAACCACAACGTTACTATCATTGTTCATACCGCCAAATCGAAATCACTGATGTACAAAGTGTGAAGAATAAAGAAGTGATTCTAGTATTTTTTTTCAAGACTATATTGCTTGAGGACAAGCAACGCTCAAGTGTGAGAATATTTGATAATGCTAAAAACTAACATATATTTCATAGCATTATCCCTCAAGAAAGACAAGCTTTTAGTTGCAATTGTTCTATTTACAAGTAATATTCGTTTAAATAATAAAAGGTGAAGACAAAAGACAGATTTGACGATTTGAAGAAGCAAATGACCAAAAAGCTAAAAAGTACAAAGTACAATCAAAGTGGTTCAAATTATTGATGAGAAACGTCTAGAAATTACAAGAGTACAAGCCGCGAAACGCAAAGTACAAGATATTAAATAGTACGAAAGGACGTTCGAAAATCCAAAACCGGGACCAGAGTCAACTCTTAACGAGCGACGCAACGGAGCGAAAATTACAAGTCAACTATGCACATGAATATAATATAATATAAAATTAATTCTTAAAATTATATATATATTATATTATTTATTAAAACCATCGGCAAACTAGCAAACAAAAGCATGTGGCCTGATCCAGCTGGCCATGCGATCGCATGGCCTGGAAGAACAAAACTCATGCGATCGCATGGCCCCAAAAGTTGGGTCAGGTCCTATAAATTTCGCGTGTTTTGGCCGAATTTCATACACTTTTTTCAATCTCTCTCTCTCTCACAGATATATATATATATATATATATATATATATATATATATATATATATATATATATATATATATATATATATATATATATATATATATATATATATATATATATATATATATATATATATATATAATTCATAATTTTAATTTTAGTTTAAGATTAATAATAATAAAGGTATGTTAGCGAATGTTGTAAGTGTGTAAATCGAAATTCTGTCCGTGTAACGCTACGCTATTATTAAATATTGTAAGTTATGTTCAACCTTTTTAAATTAATATCTCGTAGCTAAGTTATTATTATGCTTATTTAAATCGAAGTAATCATGATGTTGGGCTAAAATATTAAAGACGGGGTAATTGGGCTTTGTACCATAATTGGGGTTTGGACAAAAGAACGACACTTGTGGAAATTAGACTATGGGCTATTAACGGACTTTATATTTGTTTAATTGAATGATAGTTCATTAATTTAATATAAAGATTTACAATTGGATGTAATTATAAATAACCACATACAGGATATTTATAAGTACTAATAATCGTTCAATTGATCTGACACGGGAATGGATTAATAGTTAATGGACTCATTAAAACAGGGGTGGATTACATGCAAGGACACTTAGTGTAATTGATAATAAAGTATTAAAACCTTATTACAGTTTAAGTCCCCAATTAGTTGGAATATTTGACTTCGGATATAAGGATAATTTGACGAGGACACTCACACTTTATATTTATGACTGATGGACTGTTATGGACAAAAACCAGATGGACATATCGAATAATCCAGGACAAAGGACAATTAACCCATGGTAATAAACTAAAATCAACACGTTAAACATCATGATTACGGAAGTTTAAATAAGCATAATTCCTTTATTTCATATTTTATCGCACTTTTATTTACTGTCATTTTATTTATTGCATTTTTAATTATCGTACTTTTTAATTATCGCAATTTTATTTACCGTCATTTTATTTATCGCACTTTAATTTATCGCACTTTAATTTATCGCACTTTAATTATTGTCATTTACTTTACGCTTTAAATTAAGCTATATTTATTTTTAATATTTTACATTAGGTTTTAACTGCGACTAAAGTTTTAAAATCGACAAACCGGTCATTAAACGGTAAAAACCCCCTTTTATAATAATAATACTACTTATATATATATATATTTATATTTATAAAAATATAGCGTTAAACTTGGCTAGTTCCCTATGGACGAACCGGACTTACTAAAAACTACACTACTGTACGATTAGGTACACTGCCTATAAGTGTTGTAGCAAGGTTTAGGTATACCCACTCTATAAATAAATAAATAACTTGTGTAAAATTGTATCGTATTTAATAGTATTTCGTAGCAAAAATATAACTATTTCGTATACACCTCTACGCACATCACTTCCTCCTTCTATACTCTCTGCCGACGCATCCCACCACCACCAATCTCAAATCTTGACCATTTTTAACGATTCAAAGCTCAAATCCGACTCTCTCGTGCCTCCTAGACACGTTTCCATCATCAATTTGGCGTAAAAGGTACTATTTCACGGTTAAAATTCGAGTTTTTCCTCAAAGTCAAATTTTTGACTTTTGAGAAAAATTGTGTTTTATGCCCAATTTTGAATTCCTTTATGATTAGTTAGATAATGTGATTGATATGTGTTAGTTTTTAGGATAGTTTTTAGCTCTCGATTCGTTAGTTGAGGTTTTAGGCTAGAAATTGGTGAAATTTTTGGAAACTTGATGTTTTGCTAGCTTATTTAGGCTTAGTAATTCATTTAGGATGCTTAGAAACAAATTTTGGAACAATTTAGGCTTGTTTGCTTGAAAATTGATGTTTTGTTAAAACTGCACTTAATTAGGATTAGAGTTATTCCTATAGTTAAAACGTTTTTAAAATTTAGGATTGCCTTAAAACTAGCCTAAATGAAGATATCATTGATTTGCGAATGAAAATTTAGCCTAGTCTTTGGTTTTTCTTATTTTGTACGTTTTTAAAAAAATGATTATTTTTTGGTAAAACGGTCTTGATCCTTAACTTAATAATGTTATAGCTAAAGTTTGATGATTAAAAATATTTAAGGTAATCAAAAATGGTCATTAGAATCATTGTATGCTTAAAAATCATCATATTTTAATAAAAAATTGCTTATTACGACTAACTCGCTATAATTATTATTTTTAGCATTATTTATTGCAATCACGGGTACGCTTTGAATTTTGCTTGAAAATAAGTTGGTAGTGAGATTAGATATTGTTTGCGGTAATTTTGGCTATAATTGACTATAACAGGAATTTGGAAAATGCCATTTTTAAAGCCCTCATTTCGAAATTTTTTTTTCAAAAAATATATGCATTTTTAAATTCTAAGTGTTATTTTTAAGTCTTATTATTTTAGAACATAACCGACGTTACTTGACCATTGCATATGGCTAATTATTTACCGAAAGAATATGAGTTACCCCACTACCTCCTCGGGCAAGATAATCCAGCTGATAATGAACCGTTTATAAGGAATTGGATTAATCGGCAAAAAGGGGCTAACAAATATATCAACTGGGTAATAATGGAACAGTGTGGTTGGGCCGATGAGCTTAGACGAATTTTGAACTTTATAGCACACGGGAAAATCAACAGCTCCTGGCAAAAGCTGTTTGAGATTCATGAAAAGGTGTATCAGGAGCCTTACGCAGAATTCATGGCAACTTGGAGATTCGAGTTAAACGTTGACCAGGATGAGTGCAACGATCACGAGTGCATCCATTTCTGCCACCAGAATCAGATGTACACCTAACTCTTGCGCAGTTCGCAAAGCATCTAGAACTGTACAAGATGTCACACCTTAACAGTTTTGTATTCAAGAGAGGGTACATCACCCTGGATAACATAGATCATCAAGTTTTTTGGTGCACCTACACCTCCAATAATAAACCATGGAGGTCGAGTAAAAAGGCTTCAAAATTCCCCAATCCCGTACACCGAATTCTTCACCATCTCATCTCCAAAACCCTTCACCCGAAAACCCAACATGGTGGTTCCATTACCATTAATGATATGCGCTTGATGCACGCCATGATCCACAACCAAAATATGCAAGTTTCACACCTTCTAGCCCAGGCAATCACCAATGAAAGGAATGCCGCAAGAACAGTTGTGCCGGTTTTGGGAGCCGTTGTCACCAAACTCCTTCGTAGGATGCAGGTTTTGGGGAGTGTTGAGAGATTTGGGTATAGAATCGCAGCTGAGTCGGAAGAGATAGGGTATAAGTTACTGAACACTTGGGAGTACATCCAGATTGAGGGTGAACAGTTAATAGTTACAGCTAATCTGGCAATACCTGACTCAGAGGACCGGAGAGTGCCAGGGGTAAGAGTTACAGGGTTTAGGCCTGATACGACGACGAGAGATGGTCGGAGAGGGCGAAGTTCTCAGGAACCACGGGATGAGGATGATCCTACCACACAGGGATGGCCCACTGACACCCGCCGACACTCATCATTAAGAGAAGGGGATAGATCGCGCTTTCCGCTGTACCATTATTACATGGGAGATCTACCTGGGCATGAGAGTTGGTTTGCTCAGCATGCGATCTTTCAGAATCTGGATCACTTTACACATTATGCGGGCAGACAACTCAATGTCCCGCCATATCCTCATGAGTATCCGGTACTAGTATCCCACAGGGACTGATAATGCTAAAAACGAACATATATTTCATAGCATTATCCCTCAAGAAAGACAAGCTTTTAGTTGCAATTGTTCTATTTACAAGTGATATTCGTTTAAATAATAAAAGGTGAAGACAAAAGACAGATTCGACGAATTGAAGACGCAAACGACCAAAAAGCTCAAAAGTACAAATTACAATCAAAGTGGTTCCAATTATTGATAAGAAACGTCTCAAAATTATAAGAGTACAAGATGCGAAACGCAAAATACAAGATATTAAATTGTACGCAAGGACGTTCGAAAATCCGGAAACGGGACCAAAGTCAACTCTCAACGCTCGACGCAACGGACTAAAAATTACAAGTCAACTATGCACATGAATATAATATAATATATAATTAATTCTTAAAATTAATATATATATTATATTATATAATAAAAACCGTCGGCAGAAGAAACAAAGACATGTGAGCTGAATTCCAGGGCCATGCGATCGCATGGCCTGGAAGGAAAAAAGCCATGCGATCGCATGGTAGTAGGTAGCAGCTGACATGCCTATAAAATTCGAGTTTTTGCTCATCATATAACACATCTTTTTCTTTCTCTCTATCATACGATATATATATATATATATATATATATATATATATATATTATATTTTAATTTTTATTTTAATTTCTAATAATAAGGGTATGTTAGCGAATGTTGTAAGGGTGTAAGTCGAAATTATGTCCGTGTAACGCTACGCTATTTTTAATCATTGTAAGTTATGTTCAACCTTTTTAATTTAATGTCTCGTAGCTAAGTTATTATTATGCTTATTTAATACCGAAGTAATCATGATGTTGGGCTAAAAATATTAAAATTGGGTAATTGGGCTTTGTACCATAATTGGGGTTTGGACAAAAGAACGACACTTGTGGAAATTAGACTATGGGCTATTAATGGGCTTTATATTTGTTTAACTAAATGATAGTTTGTTAATTTTAATATAAAGATTACAATTGGACGTACCTAGAAATAACTATATACACTCGATCGGACACGATGGGCGGGATATTTATATGTACGAATAATCGTTCATTTAACCGGACACGGGAATGGATTAATAGTTAATAGACTTATTAAAACAGGGGTGAAATTATGTACAAGGACACTTAGCATAATTGATAACAAAGTATTAAAACCTTGGGTTACACGCAGTCGATAACCTGGTGTAATTATTAAACAAAGTATTAAAACCTTGTTACAGTTTAAGTCCCCAATTAGTTGGAATATTTGACTTCGGATATAAGGATAATTTGACGAGGACACTCGCACTTTATATTTATGACTGATGGACTGTTATGGACAAAAACCAGACGGACATATTAAATAATCCAGGACAAAGGACAATTAACCCATGGGAATAAACTAAAATCAACACGTCAAACATCATGATTACGGAAGTTTAAATAAGCATAATTCCTTTATTTTCATATTTAATTGCACTTCTAATTATCGCACTTTTATTTATTGTCATTGTATTTAATTGCACTTTTAATTATCGTACTTTTTAATTATCGCACTTTTATTTATCACAATTTCATTATCGTTATTTATTTTAGGCTTTAAATTAAGTCTTTTATTTATTTAATATTTTACATTAGGTTTTAACTGCGACTAAAGTTTTAAAATCGACAAACCGGTCATTAAACGGTAAAAACCCCCTTTTTATAATAATAATATTACTTATATATATATATATATATATATATATATATATATATTTGTTTTTTTATAAATTAAAACTAATATAGCGTTAAGCTTGTTTAAGTGTATCCTTGTGGAACGAACCGGACTTACTAAAAACTACACTACTGTACGATTAGGTACACTGCCTGTAAGTGTTGTAGCAAGGTTTAGGTATATCCATTCTATAAATAAATAAATATCTTGTGTAAAATTGTATCATATTTAATAGTATTTCGTTATAAAAATAATATTATTTCCTAGTACACCTCGCACACATCAAGTATTTTTGGCGTCGCTGCCGGGGACAATTCTGCTTAAACGCCGGAAGTGCAACGCTATATATAAAAAAAAGATTTTTATTTTTAGTTTACTTTTATAAAAATACGTTTTTGTAAAAATACGTTTTAAATATTCAAAAATATAAAAGAAAAAAACAAAAATATAAATATTTTTAAGAGTTTGTTAAATATATAAGTTCTATAAAGTTTCTATATCTTTATTTTTTAAAAATATAAGTTTTATTTAATTTATATAAATATATTATATATATTTAAAACAGAAAAACAGACAAAAAAAATAAAATAAAAACTCTCGAGGCCCAGTACTGTAGTAGCCCAAGGCCTGGCCCGAAATCTTAGCTCATGCGATCGCATGAGCCCGAAGGCAAATTCTCATGCGATCGCATGAGGATACCTGATACGCCAACTGTTGACCTAGTTCAGCATTAATTACGGAGTATATTTTATTTATAATTAATTAAACCCTAATTAGGTTTAGTTTTAAATATTATTTAGTTTTAGTTTTTATTTAATTTGTAGTTTAAGTTTATTTAGTTTTTATAAATTATAAAATTAATAATTTTATAAAATAAATAATATAAAAATAATATTTTTATAAAAATTGTACTTTTTACAACTTTAAGATTATTTTTATATTTTGTACCCTTTTAATTGTTTTAGCGTAATATTTGTATTTTTTTCGCTCGTTTTTAGTTTTAAGATATAGTTTTTGCCATAGTTATTTTTATTTCTAGATTTTTAGGCTTTGCCGTAAAATCGCTTAAGTGTTTTTTCTTTAGACTAAGATTTATGTGCTTTAGAATTTTGAGACGCCTTTTTAAGTTTTAGTACTTTTTTAAGTTATTGCCATTTGGGATATAGTTTTTCTTTTAGGCTTTAATATTTTAGACGCAACTTTTAATTCTTAAATTTTAGTGCCTTTTAAGTTACGACGCGCTACTTTCTTATTTTTATTTTTCGACGCCTATTATTTTTCGATCTTTTATTTTTCGACCCTTTTTCGACGCGCTCTTTTTCTTTCTTATTTCTCGACATTCTAGTTTTAGGACTTACATTTTTTTCTATTTCTTCTCTAAAATTTCTTTAAATTACGAAAAATTATTTTTAAGTGGTTAAATTGATAGACATCAAAATTTTCTGGTTCGTAGTAATAGTTAGATTTGTACGTGGACCGGGTTATTGGAGCCAAACAGTACTCAATTATATTGAGACCAAACGAATCATGCCCCTCTGCTGCATCTTTTGGCTATTCGAAACGTGGGCAAAATCAGAAAAGTCTATTAATTTGATAACTTATATAATTTTTCTTATTTTTATAACTAATAGGATATTCAGTGAATGCACCGAGCAAAACGTTCACCACCTTTTGTACGTTCACCACCTGTAACTCGATCAAGACATCTAGCAAATATTGTCGCCGTTGATTTTTCTTTAGAATCGTCATCCAGTCGACCAAGTACTCCAATTCAAATTTCCGATAATCCATTTTTTGAACCCGACCTCACAATTGAGAATCCAGAGAATATTCAGGGACGATTCATAGATCCTGAACCATTAATCTTTCCTCCGAAACCACCAATCATTCAAACAGAGATTGTTGAGGAACCTACCATTAAATCAGAATCCTATAGTGATTCAGATTCAACAAATTCAATTATGGAAAATCTGGAACCTCTAAGTATGGAAGACCGAATGAGAGCTAAACGCACTGGCCAAGGTCACGCAATTACTCAACCAGAAATTAATGCGCCAGATTATGAAATAAAAGGACAAATCCTACACATGGTAACTAATCAATGCCAATTTAGTGGTGCACCGAAGGAAGATCCAAATGAACATCTTCGTACATTTAATAGGATCTGTACACTATTTAAAATAAGAGAAGTGGTGGATGAATAGATATATCTCATATTATTTTCCTGGACTTTAAAGGGAGAAGCCAAAGATTGGTTAGAATCGTTACCTGAAGGAGCGATTGATACATGGGATGTGTTAGTTGAAAAATTTCTTAAACAATTCTTTCCGGCATCTAAAGCCGTAAGACTTCAAGGAGAAATTATTACGTTCACACAGAAACCAAATGAAACTCTATATGAGGCATGGACCAGATTTGGAAAGTTATTAAGAGGATGTCCGCAACATGGTTTAGACACTTGTCAAATAGTACAAATATTCTACCAAGGATGCGACATCACTACAAGAAAAGACATCGATATAGCAGCTGGTGGTTCCATTATGAAGAAAACAGCAACTGATGCTTACAAAATTATTGATAACACTGCTTCCCACTCACATGAGTGGCACCAAGAAAAAGATATCGTTAGATCATCTAAAGCAGCTAGAGCCGATTCTAGCCATGACTTAGATTCCATTTCTGCAAAGATAGATGCTGTTGAGAGACGAATGGAAAAGATGACTAAAGATATCCACTCAATACGAATTAGTTGTGAGCAGTGTGGAGGACCACATTTGACAAAAGATTGTCTCAGTATTGAACTAACAATGGAACAAAGAGAGAATGTTTCATACATAAACCAAAGGCCTGGAAATAATTATCAGAATAATTATCAACCGCCACGACCGATCTACAATCAAAATCAGAATTATAACCGAAATGTTCCATACAACAACCAACAAGGTCCTAGTAATCAACAAGTATCCAATAATACTTACAATCAGCAAAGACCTAATTTTCAAAATAAACCACCACAAACCGATGATAAAAAGCCAAATTTAGAAGACATGATGTTGAAGCTAGTTGATTCTCAAACTCAGTTTTTCACATCTCAGAAACAAACGAATGAACAAAATGCTCAAGCATTAAGAAATCAAGAAGCTTCTATTCAAAATTTGGAACAAGAAGTAAGTAACCTAGCAAGGTTGATAGGTGAAAGAAAGCCAGGAAGTTTACCTAGTGATACAAATGCTAACCCCCGGAATGAAACAGCTAAAGCCATTACCACAAGAAGTGGTATTACACTTAAACCACCTGAAATACCTGTAATTTCTAATGAAGCTATTCCTACTCCACAAGAACCACAACCTGAACAAGATAAGGAAACAGAACCGGTAGTTGAAAAGGTTAATGAAGATAACACAGTTAAGGCAAAACCTTATGTTAAACCATACCAACCACCACTTCCTTACCCGAGTAAAATGAGAAAAGAGAGACTTGAAGCCGAGCAATCCAAATTTTTGGATATGTTTAAACAGATAAATGTAAATCTTCCTTTCATTGATGTAATTTCAGGAATGCCTAGATATGCTAAATTTCCGAAAGATCTAATCACAAATAGAAAGAAAATGGAAGAACTCTCGGCTGTTACTATGAATGCTAATTGTTCTGCAGTGCTGTTGAATAAGATACCAGAAAAATTATCAGATCCAGGAAGTTTCACAATTCCATGTTTTCTGGATAGTCTTATTTTAATAGAAGCATTGGCAGACTTAGGTGCTAGTATAAATTTAATGCCGTATTCACTATACGTTAAACTATACCTTGGAGAATTGAAACCAACACGAATAAGCATACAACTAGCCGATCGATCAGTAAAATATCCTAGAGGGATAATGGAGAATATGCTAGTTAAAGTTGGAACTTTAGTATTTCCAGTAGATTTTGTTATTCTGGACATGGAAGAAGATTCTCGAGTACCTCTTATATTAGGAAGACCATTCTTAAACACGACTAAAGCAATAATAGATGTGTTTGGTAAGAAACTGACCCTAAGTATAGAGGACGAGAGTGTTACCTTTTCAGTTGATAGAGCTATGCAACAACCGCAATCTGCAGATGATACATGTTATTATATTCAAACTATAGAATCACATGCATAATTGTTAAAAGAATTTCCAGAATTACAAGGAACAAGAGAATGTTCTTTAGGAGAAGGAACTGAACCAATTGATGAAACTGAAATGTTATCTACACTTATGGCTAATGGATATGAACCAACAACAGAAGAAATTCAAATGCTAAAAGAAGAAGACAAATATCGATATAAATCATCGATAGAAGAACCATCGGCATTAGAGTTAAAGCCACTTCCAAACCATTTGAAATATGCTTATTTACATGGTGAATCTGAATTACCTGTAATAATATCGTCTTCTCTTACTGAAAATGAAAAATCTCAACTCATTTCGGTGTTAAAAGCTCATAAACCAGCTATTGCATGGAAAATTCATGTTATTAAAGGAATAAGTCCTTCGTATTGCACACATAAAATCCTTATGGAAGAAGGTCATAAAACGTATGTGCAACGCCAACGAAGACTAAATCCTAATATGCAAGATGTTGTTAAGAAAGAAATTATTAAACTGCTAGATGCAGGTGTAATTTATCCAATTTCTGATAGTCCATGGGTAAGCCCAGTTCAATGCGTGCCTAAGAAGGGTGGCATGACTGTCATCACAAATGAGAAAAATGAGCTTATTCCTACTAGGACTGTAACAGGATGGCGTGTTTGTATTGATTATAGAAAATTAAATGACGCCACCATAAAAAATCACTTTCCCTTACCTTTTATTGATCAAATGTTGGAAAGATTAGCCGGAAATATTTACTATTGTTTTCTTGATGGTTTTTCCGGATATTTTCAAATTCCAATAGCACCCGAGGACCAAGAGAAAACCACGTTCATGTGCCCTTATGGTACTTTTGCTTATAAACGCATGCCATTTGGACTTTGCAACGCCCCTGCAACCTTTCAAAGGTGCATGATGGCGATTTTTCACGACATGATAGAAGAATGCATGGAAGTTTTCATGGATGAATTTTGAGTCTTCGGTGATACATTTGAAACATGTCTAGTTAATCTTGAACGAATGCTTATTAGATGCGAGCAATCAAATCTAGTACTTAATTGGAAGAAATGCCATTTCATGGTTAAAGAAGACATCGTTCTTGGTCATAAAATTTCAAAGGAAGGAATTGAAGTGGATAGAGATAAAGTAGATGTAATTGCTAAACTTCCACATCCCACTAATGTTAGAGGAGTTAGGAGTTTTCTAGGGCATGCCGGTTTTTACCGACGTTTCATAAAAGATTTTTCTAAAATTGCCACTCTTATGAATAAACTCCTAGAAAAGGATGCTCCATCCATCTTTTCAGATAAATGCATCAAATATTTTAATATTCTTAAAGAAAAACTCACTAATGCGCCGATCATGATAACTCCAAATTAGAATCTACCATTTGAACTCATGTGCGATGCAAGTGATTTTGCAATGGGAGCCGTTTTAGGAAAAAGGATTGAAAAAAGATTTCAACCTATATATTATGCTAGTAAGACGTTACAAGGAGCACAAACGAACTATACAACTACTGAAAAAGAACTCCTTGCTATTGTCTTTGCTTTTGACAAATTTCATTCATATCTTGTTCTAGCTAAAACGGTGGTCTATACCGACCATTCTGCTCTTAGATACCTATTTTCGAAACAAGGTGCTAAACCAAGATTAATCCGTTGGATCTTACTCTTACAAGAGTTCGATATTGAAATCCGAGACAAAAAGGGAGCAGAAAATCTCGCCGCTGATCATCTTTCTCGTCTTGAAAATCCTGAATTAGAAGTTCTAAATGAATCGGCCATACAAGACAACTTTCCTGATGAATATCTATTGAAGATAGATTATAATAAAATTCCATGGTTTCCAGACTATGCAAACTACTTAGTATGTGGATTCCTTGAAAAAGGATTGTCGTACCAAAAACGAAAGAAATTCTTTAGTGATATAAAACACTATTTCTGGGAAGATCCACATTTGTTTAAAAGTTATCCCGATGGAATAATACGCCGATGTGTATTCGGAGATGAAGCTAGTCAAATCTTAAACCATTGTCACACAGGACCAACAGGAGGGCATTATGGGCCACAACTCACAGCAAGAAAAGTTTACGATGCTGGATTCTATTGGCCTACAATTTTCAAAGGCGCACACCTTCTTTGCAAATCCTGTGATGCTTGTCAAAGGGCTGGAAAGATAAGTCAACGTGATAAAATGCCACAAAATGTCATTTAAGTATGTGAAGTATTTGACATTTGGGGTATTGACTTTATGGGTCCATTTCCAAAAGCTAATAATAATCTCTACATTCTCGTTGCCATTGATTATGTATCTAAATGGGCGGAAGCACAAGCTTTCCCAACTAACGATGCACGAGTTGTAGTCAATTTTTTAAAACGTCTTTTTTGCAAGGTTCGGAACACCGAAAGCTTTAATAAGTGATCGGGGTACTCATTTTTGTAATAATCAACTTGAGAAAGTTCTCAAAAGATATGGAGTAACTCATAAAATCTCCACTGCTTATCATCCACAAACAAGTGGACAAGTTGAAAATACCAACCGAGCTTTAAAACGTATTCTAGAGAAAATCGTCGGATCAAATCCGAAGGAATGGTCCATTAAATTGGAGGATGCACTCTGGGCTTTTAGAACAGCCTACAAAACTCCAATTGGAACCACACCTTTTAAACTCGTTTACGGAAAAGCATGTCATCTTCCAGTAAAAATTAAACACAAAGCATTTTGGGCTTTGAAGACATGTAATCTCGATTTACATGAAGCTGGACGTCTACGGTTAAGTCAATTAAACGAATTAGAAGAATTAAGACATGAAGCATATGAAAATTCCTTAATCTATAAGGAAAGAACGAAGAAATTGCATGATAAAAGAATCAGAAGTTCAAAAGAATTTAAAGAAGGAGACAGAGTTCTTCTTTTCAATTCACGATTCAAGCTATTTCCTGGAAAATTGAAATCAAGATGGTCTGGACCATTCATAGTCAAAAGAGTTTTCCCATACGAAACAATAGTGTTAATAAATTCAAATGGGATTGAATTTAAAGTTAATGGTCACAAAGTTAAACATTACGTACATGATCCGATGGAAGTTGACAATGAAGTTAATCACAATTTCAACACCACAGCTAACTAAGTGTGGGGAGAATCAAGTCTTTAAAGGATAATATGTATTTCTGTTAGAGTTAGATGTCCTGTTTTCGTGTAGTTCTCGAAAATGGAATCCGAATGGTCTTTCCCTAGCAGACCCTAAAGAACTAGTCTTCTCCCCCCATTCTGAATTTTTATTTTTTTTAGTTTTTACGAGATGAAGACTTCCTGTGAATTAAACCATGGTCTAATGCTACACGCTTTGATCACTAAACGTAATATTGACACACTTCCAAGTGAAATAGTATCATTAATCAGAGGTAATTTGGACGGAGTAAGAAAAGAATCCAGGAACGAAAATAATAAGTCACAATTTGGTAAAGGAAAATCAAAATCCGCAGCGAAAAGGAGAGTTCGACACCTTGAAAGATGTCACAAATGCGGAAAATGGTCACACGAAGGAAAATGTTCGACGAATCAGACATATTCCAATACCAAATTTGTTACTTTATGCAGAGATGGACCGTTCATATGTTTAGAAGAAAAAAACGTTGAATGCTCGAGGTTACGCCTATGTAGCTATGGAAAACCAATTAGTCCGACTATCTTATGAGTGGGCTAGAGCATATCACTAAGAATTATATTTCACAGGTAAGTATGTACAGTTTTTATTTTTATTTTTATTATTTTTAACCTTTTGATAATAAACACTAAATTGTTCGCTATAAAGTATTAAATTGGTATTCAATAAAATTAGGTATACGTAACCGAAATTATTGATATCATACAAAAATTTACTACATCACTGCAAAATTTACCGTTTATTCTTAAGGTATAAATATATTTAATCAATCAACCCAAAATATTTCAAAAATTCGTCATGAGTTAAACTAGGTTATGAAATCGAAATTACTTTACCGAAAAGAGGGGCGTATATTTTTGATAATATTTGATTGATTAAAGTGGGATAAAAGACCAAAAAGATTTTTAATTTTACTTTGTTTTTTTTTAAAATTAATATTAAAATAATATTGTAAACTTTTTAAATCAATATATTTAAAATTGTAAATATTTGAAAAATTAATATTTTTAATATAAGTTTGTATGTATAAAAACAAAAATATAATATAAGTTTGGTGTGAATTTTTAATAATAATATGAATTTTTAATTTTATGCATTTTAAATTTAAGTTTAGTGTGAATTTAAAAACAAATATTTACTTTATTTCGTTAAGTTAAAAATTTGATTTTTAAAATTTGTCGTGAGTTGAAGACTAGGTTGTTGAACCGAAATTGCTCTACCCAGGGGAGGGACGAGAACTTTTATTATCATTATTTTTAATCTTATTGAACTAAAGTATGCCAAAAACATTTAAAAAACCCAAAAATCTTTACTTTTAAAACCACGCTTTGAATTGACGAATTTTAAAATTTTGTCGAGGGACGGAATAGGACAACGATCCGAAACGCCCTCATCCTAAAAAGAAACAAATTTTTAAAATTTTATTAATTTTATGTTTTATTAAAGTATAAGGTTTTATAAAAAAAAAAAAATGAGGAAAAACACTGTACCCGAACCCCCATGCGATCGCATGGGTTTTACACTTCAACTCCATGCGATCGCATGGAGCTGAAAAAATTGAAAGGATCAAAAGGCTCACGAGTTCTGCTCCTGTCTCCATAACACACACACACACACACACACACACACACACAAAACACGAACATACACACATATCCACTCTAAAATTCGTAATTTTTCACCGTAATTCATCAAATTTCTCGCTCTAATCATGAAATTGTTCAGAAGTTTATCAAGAAAGGTAACAATTACACCCCTAAACCTCTTTAAATTTGATTTTTAGTGTTCTTGAGTTATATTTTTCCTAATTTGATTTTGTTAGTTTCTAGTGTAATTACAGTTAAATTGTTAGTATTTTATGCATGTATAACTTAGATTGATGCTATTTAACATGATTTGAAGCCAAAAATTTCAAAATTTTTAGAAATCTAGGGTTTGTGTTCTTGAGCAATTTGGGGCTTTTTGATATAAACAGGTTATGGCCGATTTTTGTCATGAATTATTGCTAAATTAAGTAGTGTAACATGTTTAGGTAGCTAAATGATCCAAACATTGATCCTAAACATGATTTTTGGAGATTAAAGTGGACTTTTTAGGTGCAAAATTCATGAACTTGATTAATTTGATATAATTGCCATTTGAGACTTGTTTAATTGTTAGTAATGACTATTTTAACATGTTATTTGAGTTAAATGCTTATGAACTTTGTATACATTTTCATATGTGCTTATTTGAAAAAGTGTAGAATTGTAAAAAAATTGTGAAAATGTGTATAAGTTTAATTTTGATTTAACATGTTATTGTGATTGTTTTAAGTTGTTATTTTGCTAACACTAATGCATATATGGATGCACAAATTTTGTGTTTAATGTGTTTTGCAGAGAGCCGATACTGGAGGTTCATCATCGTCATCATCTAGACGACCCGCTCCAGCTCCAGAACCAGAAATGCAATATGAACCCGAACAAGAACCACAACAGGAACAACAACATCAGCCTGATCAACACGTACCTTATTATGACCCGCTACAGTTACCTAATGAATTCATAGTATTTCCGATGCATAAGCCTGTAGAATACCCAACGATTCCTGAACACACGTTGCATCCTAATCTGAGATTCGATAGACGATGGAGAGATTACCCGGCATATCAAAGTAATAAATTCAAATGAATAACGAAAGATGTAGAGGTGCCTAGGGTAATTGATTGGGATCCTTTGGAAAGGGTCCAACTTGCTGACCGTGTTAGGGAGCATTTGATACAAAGGTATGGCAGTTCTTCTTTTACTGATTGGGAACGCTTATTCACCATTCGTAGACCTGTATATAAGGAATGGTGTGTTGAGCTGATGAGTACTATAGTATTAAATGTAGATGTAGATAGATTAGATGATAGAAGTTTTCTTAGGTTTATACTTGGCGGTAGGATGTACAGGATGTCCATGCTGGACATGGCCAGGGCATTACAGATATATACGGTCGCTGAATTACTACTACCCGATTGTATGAGTTTGATTTATCGTGGTGAAAGGGTAGATAGGAATTTTGACGCGAACGCCGTCTGGAGGCGTATGTCAGATTATAATGTTTTTGGGTGGGGAGGAACACATACCTACTTACATATTCACAAAGCCGAGCTTCGTATAATTCATAGATTTTTGGCTAACTCGATTACACAGAAAGGTCACAACAAGGAAAAATTAACCTTACATGATTTATTTTACCTAAAGTGTATTCGAGACCCAAGAGGCTTTGTTAATATCCCCTACTGTGTTGGTTTTTATTTATCTAAGATGGTTGAAAGAATACAGGAAGGGGGGATAATTGGAGGAGGTATTTTTGTTACTCTCATTGGAGAGTATTTGGGTGTAGATAAGGACCAAGGGGGTCCACTTATGGAATGTAGGGAGTAGGTTGAGCTTTTAGGATTGAAGGTTTATGCGGGTGCTAAGGTATTGAAGAGTAGACGCAACCAGGCAATACCCTATGTAGGTAGTCAACCTCAGGTAGAGAGAGGCTCCAACGAGGAGATGGAGGAAGCGGATGACATTAGGGATGTCATTCGAGAGGCTATGACTGATGTCTACCAGCGTGTAGATGAGGTAGACATGACAAACGCGGAGAGATTTGGACGGATGGAGCAGTGACAAGCCCGAAATGATTACGAGCATTCTAGGCAACGACAGCATGATAGATGGGACTATCATCAGCGTCAGATTATGAGCCGGCTGTCACCTTAAGATCACTACATCCCGACCCGACCAGCTTACTATCCTCCACACCAGCCCGAGATGAGACCGCCATTCACTCTCTACGATCCTAACCAGGCCTACCAGTACACCTATCATCAACCATGGAACCCGGACGATAACATAAACTGGAACCCCTATCCAGATTGATTTAGTTCCGGTTGGTAATTTATATGATTTTTAATTTTTATTATTTCTGTTTATTTACGTTTAAATACATTATATTATGATACTTTTATTGTAATATTTAATATTTTTATTATGTTGTACTAATATTTCATATTTGATTTGAAAGTGGGATTTTAAGTCCCATTTCAAATTATCATGCATATTTATATTTTTATTGTATGTATATTATCGATTGTACAAAACAGGGTAAAACAGTGCATTTTCAAAGACTGGCATTAAGTTCAGCAAAAGCTACTTTTGACGACAAAATGAAAAACAAATGTGATGTAACAACAAGACGGAATGAACAAATGATGGTCACCATTTATCATTCAGCAAACAAACGCCAATATGTTTGGAAACTTTGGTAAAATTTAATCATTTTTCTACACTAATCACCCTCAATAATTTAAATTGTTACTGATTTCTTGCAAATGAGGGCATTGCAAGATCTTAAGTGTGGGAAGGGATTAAATTCTTTTGGATTTTAAAAAATTTTGATTTAAACACTTGGTTACCATTAAAAATACTAGTAAAGCAGTAGTTGTATTAGAATCTAGTGCTCTCTGATAATAAAGAACAGCCCTAGTCTTATATACTGACTACCCAATTCTAGTAAAATTTTCAAAATTTTCAATTAAATGAACTCAAAATCATGTTTATACATATTTATGAACAATAAAACTAGGTGTTAACATCGAAATTATTGTTACCTCGGAAAGGACATAAATTGATAAACAAACTAAAATGTTAAGAATTCATTTAAAATGGAATAGAGGATAATAAAAAGGCAAATAAAAGAAAATAAAAGCCAAGTGTGGGAAAAATTTACCAAGTTATTTTGAACATATATCACATATTTTTGTACAAATAATTGAAGATACTTTTGTTTTGGATAAAATTAACCGTTTTACCCGATTTACTGTAATATATTTGAAAGAAAGATAGATCTACACGATGAATCAATTCCATCATTAAAAGGAAGTAAAGTCTTTCGAAAAAGAAACGCGCTTCTTGATTTAGGTCATGAAGTTGTCATCTAGACCAGCTGTAGGTTGACGAAAAAAATAGAAAAGTCATCTCTAAAATCGGCAGGAAATCCACGGACCTCAGCATCAAACAGGGTCGCCAAGTGGTCAGACTTATCCTAACCATGAGAGGATCTGTCTTGTAAAATGGGGAGAACGCCGTGCAAATTAGCTGGATAAGACTAATGAACCAGATCCCCAGAAAGGATAATCTCCTTAAAGATCAAAAATCAGCTTTTAAGCCTGATATTACTCAATCCTAGAGATTGACCTTAAAGATTGAGAATTACAAACTCATGGAATTCAATGATATCTAAACTCGAGCTTGAACGAGAAAATATTTTGATCAAATTAAAACCGATTTGTTTTCTGAAAACCTATTTTCAATGCGTTCATTACCATTGAACGTAAAATCCTAGGAATTCACCTGGAATTCATTAGGTCACCTGAACCAAATCGGGTGTCAACCGTAAGAATGGTGGTTGCATAGCATGGTCAAAGACAGGACCTTGTGCCAGACCGAAGAAAAATTATAAGGGTGAGCTTTACTATTGCTCCTACCAAGGATAGTAATTGCATCTGACACGTTATAGACCATAATTAAAAGCATGTCATGGGACATTGCCTTAACAGTTGCTTGTTCAACGCTTTCCTTTACAACCGGACGGTAGTTTACCGAAAGGTAATATACGGAGCAAGTATACTGGACGTGTTGCTTTCCCAATACAAGGTTAGCAAGTGGGTGACACAAAACCACAAGTTTTGAGCTAAAATTTTCAAATCTGAAACCCACCAAACCCACAAAAATAATTTGCAAACACCGGTGAAGGGTTATTCCGGAAAACTTATCTAGGGTAAAAACTAGATTGAATTTTCAAAAAGATCAAATGTTTTCATAAAGATCCAATTTCCTTAATGGATCTAAATTTTCATAGTCATATGGGATTGTAAACCACAACGTTACTACCATTGTTTATACCGCCGTATAGAAATCACTGATGTACAAAGTGTGAAGAATAAAGAAGTGATTCTAGTATTTTTTTTTTCAAGACTATATTGCTTGAGGACAAGCAACGCTCAAGTGTGGGAATATTTGATAATGCTAAAAACGAACATATATTTCATAGCATTATCCCTCAAGAAAGACAAGCTTTTAGTTGCAATTGTTCTATTTACAAGTGATATTCGTTTAAATAATAAAAGGTGAAGACAAAAGACAGATTCGACGAATTGAAGACGCAAACGACCAAAAAGCTCAAAAGTACAAATTACAATCAAAGTGGTTCCAATTATTGATAAGAAACGTCTCAAAATTACAAGAGTACAAGATGCGAAACGCAAAATACAAGATATTAAATTGTACGCAAGGACGTTCAAAAATTCGGAACCGGGACCAAAGTCAACTCTCAACGCTCGACGCAACGGACTAAAAATTACAAGTCAACTATGCACATGAATATAATATAATATATAATTAATTCTTAAAATTAATATATATATTATATTATATAATAACAACCGTCGGCAGAAGAAACAAAGACATGTGAATTATATAATAAAAATTCGCTATAATTATTATTTTTAGCATTATTTATTGCAATCACGGGTACGCTTTGAATTTTGCTTGAAAATAAGTTGGTAGTGAGATTAGATATTGTTTGCGGTAATTTTGGCTATAATTGACTATAACATGAATTTGAAAAATGCCATTTTTAAAGCCCTCATTTCGAAAAAAAAAATTTCAAAAAATATATGCATTTTTAAATTCTATGTGTTATTTTTAAGTCTTATTATTTTGGAACATAACCGACGTTACTTGACCATTGCAGATGGCTAATTATTTACCGGAAGAATATGAGTTACCCCACTACCTCCTCGGGCAAGACAATCCAGCTGATAATGAACCGTTTATAAGGAATTGGATTAATCGGCAAAAAGGGGCTAACAAATATATCAACTGGGTAATAATGGAACAGTGTGGTTGGGCCGATGAGCTTAGACGAATTTTGAACTTTATAGCACACGGGAAAATCAACAGCGCCTGGCAAAAGCTGTTTGAGATTCATGAAAAGGTGTATCAGGAGCCTTACGCAGAATTCATGGCAACTTGGAGATTCGAGTTAAACGTTGACCAGGATGAGTGCAACGATCACGAGTGCATCCATTTCTGCAACCAGAATCAGATGTATCACCTAACTCCTGCGCAGTTCGCAAAGCATCTAGAACTGTACAAGATGTCACACCTTAACCGTTTTGTATTCAAGAGAGGGTACATCACCCTGGACAACATAGATCATCAAGTTTTTTGGTGCACCTACACCTCCAATAATGAACCATGGAGGTCGAGTAAAAAGGCTTCAAAATTCCCCAATTCCGTACACCGAATTCTTCACCATCTCATCGCCAAAACCCTTCACCCGAAAACCCAACATGGTGGTTCTATTACCATTAATGATATGCGCTTGATGCACGCCATGATCCACAACCAAAATATGCAAGTTTCACACCTTCTAGCCCAGGCATTCACCAATGAAAGGAATGCCGCAAGAACAGTTGTGCCGGTTTTGGGAGCCGTTGTCACCAAACTCCTTCGTAGGATGCAGGTTTTGGGGAGTGTTGAGAGATTTGGGTATAGAATCGCAGCCGAGTCGGAAGAGATAGGGTATAAGCTACTGAACACTTGGGAGTACATCCGAATTGAGGGTGAACAGTTAATAGTTACAGCTAATCTGGCAATACCTAACTCAGAGGACCAGACAGTGCCAGGGGTAAGAGTTACAGGGTTTAGGCCTGATACAACGACGAGAGATGGTCGGAGACTGCGAAGTTCTCAGGAACCACGGGATGAGGATGATCCTACCACACAGGGACGGCCCACTGACACTCGCCGACACTCATCAGTAGGAGAAGGGGATAGACCGCACTTTCCGACGTACCGTTATCACATGGGAGATCTACCTGGGCATGAGAGTTGGTTTGCTCAGCATGCGATCTTTCAGAATCTGGATCACTTTACACATTATGCGGGCAGACAACTCAATGTCCCGCCATATCCTCATGAGTATCCGGTACTAGTATCCCACAGGGACTGATAATGATAAAAACGAACATATATTTCATAGCATTATCCCTCAAAAAAGACAAGCTTTTAGTTGCAATTGTTCTATTTACAAGTGATATTCGTTTAAATAATAAAAGGTGAAGACAAAAGACAGATTCGACGAATTGAAGACGCAAACGACCAAAAAGCTCAAAAGTACAAATTACAATCAAAGTGGTTCCAATTATTGATAAGAAACGTCTCAAAATTATAAGAGTACAAGATGCAAAACGCAAAATACAAGATATTAAATTGTACGCAAGGACGTTCGAAAATCCGGAACGGGGACCAAAGTCAACTCTCAACGCTCGACGCAACGGACTAAAAATTACAAGTCAACTATGCACATGAATATAATATAATATATAATTAATTCTTAAAATTAATATATATATTATATTATATAATAACAACCGTCAGCAGAAGAAACAAAGACATGTGAATTATATAATAAAAACTCGCTATAATTATTATTTTTAGCATTATTTATTGCAATCACGGGTACGCTTTGAATTTTGCTTGAAAATAAGTTGGTAGTGAGATTAGATATTGTTTGCGGTAATTTTGGCTATAATTGACTATAACATGAATTTGAAAAATGCCATTTTTAAAGCCCTCATTTCGAAAAAAAAATTTCAAAAAATATATGCATTTTTAAATTCTAAGTGTTATTTTTAAGTCTTATTATTTTGGAACATAACTGACGTTACTTGACCATTGTAGATGGCTAATTATTTACCGGAAGAATATGAGTTACCCCACTACCTCCTCGGGCAAGATACTCCAGCTGATAATGAACCGTTTATAAGGAATTGGATTAATCGGCAAAAAGGGGCTAACAAATATATCAACTGGATAATAATGGAACAGCGTGGTTGGGCCGATGAGCTTAGACGAATTTTGAACTTTATAGCACACGGGAAAATCAACAGCGCCTGGCAAAAGCTGTTTGAGATTCATGAAAAGGTGTATCAGGAGCCTTACGCAGAATTCATGGCAACTTGGAGATTCGAGTTAAACGTTGACCAGGATGAGTGCAACGATCACGAGTGCATCCATTTCTGCCACCAAAATCAGATGTATCACCTAACTCCTGCGCAGTTCGCAAAGCATCTAGAACTGTACAAGATGTCACACCTTAACCGTTTTGTATTCAAGAGAGGGTACATCACCCTGGACAACATAGATCATCAAGTTTTTTGGTTCACCTACACCTCCAATAATGAACCATGGAGGTCGAGTAAAAAGGCTTCAAAATTCCCCAATTCCGTACACCGAATTCTTCACCATCTCATCGCCAAAACCCTTCACCCGAAAACCCAACATGGTGGTTCTATTACCATTAATGATATGCGCTTGATGCACGCCATGATCCACAACCAAAATATGCAAGTTTCACACCTTCTAGCCCAGGCATTCACCAATGAAAGGAATGCTGCAAGAACAGTTGTGCCGGTTTTGGGAGCCGTTGTCACCAAACTCCTTCGTAGGATGCAGGTTTTGGGGAGTGTTGAGAGATTTGGGTATAGAATCGCAGCCGAGTCGGAAGAGATAGGGTATAAGCTACTGAACACTTGGGAGTACATCCGGATTGAGGGTGAACAGTTAATAGTTACAGCTAATCCGGCAATACCTGACTCAGAGGACCAGACAGTGCCAGGGGTAAGAGTTACAGGGTTTAGGCATGATACAACGACGAGAGATGGTCGGAGACTGCGAGGTTCTCAGGAACCATGGGATGAGGATGATCCTACCACACAGGGACGGCCCACTGACACCCGCCGACACTCATCAGTAGGAGAAGGGGATAGCCCGCGCTTTCCGCCGTACCGTTATCACATGGGAGATCTACCTGGGCATGAGAGTTGGTTTGCTCAGCATGCGATCTTTCAGAATCTGGATCACTTTACACATTATGCGGGCAGACAACTCAATGTCCCGCCATATCCTCATGAGTATCCGGTACTAGTATCCCAGAGGGACTGATAATGCTAAAAACGAACATATATTTCATAGCATTATCCCTCAAGAAAGACAAGCTTTTAGTTGCAATTGTTCTATTTACAAGTGATATTCGTTTAAATAATAAAAGGTGAAGACAAAAGACAGATTCGACGAATTGAAGACGCAAACGACCAAAAAGCTCAAAAGTACAAATTACAATCAAAGTGGTTCCAATTATTGATAAGAAACGTCTCAAAATTACAAGAGTACAAGATGCGAAACGCAAAATACAAGATATTAAATTGTACGCAAGGACGTTCGAAAATCCGGAACCGGGACCAAAGTCAACTCTCAACGCTCGACGCAACGGACTAAAAATTACAAGTCAACTATGCACATGAATATA
Organism: Rutidosis leptorrhynchoides; assembly: GCF_046630445.1. NCBI lineage: Eukaryota > Viridiplantae > Streptophyta > Magnoliopsida > Asterales > Asteraceae > Rutidosis > Rutidosis leptorrhynchoides. The sequence continues at coordinate 251,413,759 of NC_092341.1, forward strand.
ATATAATATATAATTAATTCGTAAAATTAATATATATATTATATTATATAATAAAAACCGTCGGCAGAAGAAACAAAGACATGTGAGCTGAATTCCAGGGCCATGCGATCGCATTGCCTGGAAGGCAAAAAGCCATGCGATCGCATGGCAGTAGGTAGCAGCTGACATGCCTATAAAATTCGAGTTTTTGCTCATCATATAACACATCTTTTTCTTTCTCTCTATCATACGATATATATATATATATATATATATATATATATATATATATATATATATATATATATATATATATATATATATATATATATATATTATATTTTAATTTTAATTTTAATTTCTAATAATAAGGGTATGTTAGCGAATGTTGTAAGGGTGTAAGTCGAAATTCTGTCCGTGTAACGCTACGCTATTTTTAATCATTGTAAGTTATGTTCAACCTTTTTAATTTAATGTCTCGTAGCTAAGTTATTATTATGCTTATTTAATACCGAAGTAATCATGATGTTGGGCTAAAAATATTAAAATTGGGTAATTGGGCTTTGTACCATAATTGGGGTTTGGACAAAAGAACGACACTTGTGGAAATTAGACTATGGGCTATTAATGGGCTTTATATTTGTTTAACTAAATGATAGTTTGTTAATTTTAATATAAAGATTTACAATTGGACGTACCTAGAAATAACTATATACACTCGATCGGACACGATGGGCGGGATATTTATATGTACGAATAATCGTTCATTTAACCGGACACGGGAATGGATTAATAGTTAATAGACTTATTAAAACAGGGGTGAAATTATGTACAAGGACACTTGGCATAATTGATAACAAAGTATTAAAACCTTGGGTTACACGCAGTCGATAACCTGGTGTAATTATTAAACAAAGTATTAAAATCTTGTTACAGTTTAAGTCCCAATTAGTTGGAATATTTGACTTCGGATATAAGGATAATTTGACGAGGACACTCGCACTTTATATTTATGACTGAGGGACTGTTATGGACAAAAACCAGAAGGACATATTAAATAATCCAGGACAAAGGACAATTAACCCATGGGAATAAACTAAAATTAACACGTCAAACATCATGATTACGGAAGTTTAAATAAGCATAATTCCTTTATTTTCATATTTAATTGCACTTCTAATTATCGCACTTTTATTTATTGTCATTGTATTTAATTGCACTTTTAATTATCGTACTTTTTAATTATCGCACTTTTATTTATCGCAATTTCATTATCGTTATTTATTTTACGCTTTAAATTAAGTCTTTTATTTATTTAATATTTTACATTAGGTTTTAACTGCGACTAAAGTTTTAAAATCGACAAACCGGTCATTAAACGGTAAAAAACCCCCTTTTTATAATAATAATATTACTTATATATATATTTGTTTTTTTTATAAATTAAAACTAATATAGCGTTAAGCTTGTTTAATTGTATCCCTGTGGAACGAACCGGACTTACTAAAAACTACACTACTGTACGATTAGGTACACTGCCTATAAGTGTTGTAGCAAGGTTTAGGTATATCCATTCTATAAATAAATAAATATCTTGTGTAAAATTGTATCATATTTAATAGTATTTCGTTATAAAAATAATACTATTTCCTAGTACACCTCGCACACATCAGGGACCCCAGAGGTGCAAGCCCGAGCCATCAGTATACAGGACCCCTATCTCCACCTCGGCATCATTGCATGCAGTGTACAGTCATCCCATATCCTCCTAGGGAACAGAGCACAGGGGCCGCGAATTTTGTCAACAACCTGTTTGACACATCCCGCATGAGCACTCACAGAGATACATCCATCGACGCTCAGGCTTCCATATGGGATCAGGCTGCAAGCCGATATATGACTGAGGGAGTCACGTAGGGTATAGACGGTATGGGTATGAACCCACATTGGGGTAGAGATCTGCAGGACGGTATGGGTTGGCATACAGGGCCTATGGTTCAAACGAGCACCTCATCGTTCACAGGAATGATCGCACGATCGGATGAGATCCAGTTCAGGATATCCTCGGGAATGAACACGGCAGAATTGGCACAACAATTCACTACAGACGAGGAGATGACTGATGAGGGACAGTCCGCTTTGAGGAACCCGACGAGGCCACGCACGAGTGTATCTTACTCCCTTCTGTACCATCCACCTCAGCCATAACTGTCCTTATTTCTGAACTATTTTGATGATTACTTATGATACTTTATTGCATAATTAAACTGTGTTTGTACGCCCGATCTCAGGCATAACTACTTTATGTTTTTGAGTATGTATTATATTTAGAATAAAAGTGCATGAATAAAATGTCACAACAAACGAAGATCGAGATCATACGAGATAGAAGCACGACTTGGAGCAAGGACACATTGAACGAGGATGACGTCGACACGAGAATTGAAGAAACCATAATTGGAACACCATCCGACTGCACGCCTTGCAACCACTGGGGAGTACTACGTCTTCACCACTTTTTCAATAGAATATACGCAAACTACTATACCACTTTAAAAACTAAGTGTGGGATTGGCAACCCCATCAACATAAAGTTTTAATAACAAAACGCCTCTTTCAAACCCCTAAAAGTGTGGGATACACCGTATCCTTAACATTAAGGACAATGTTATTTTAAAGTGTGGGATAGCAAATGTTGCACATAACGATTCTTGCAAAACTCTCAAGTGTTGTTAAACTAAATTTTAAAATCTAAAACTTTCCGAACTATAAAACACTAAGGATTATAAAATTCTATAAAAGATCAAAAAGTTTTTGCTACAAAAGAGACCAAAGAGTAAAACACGGTTAAAATTTTTTTGCGAAAATCAAATCAAATTTTCCAAAAGAGCATTGCATAACAAAAGGCACGATTTGACCCATTATTGTTGTGAGGCACCCCCAAATAAGGCTTTATAAGCACTCATTTTTAGTGCTTCACTATACTTCCGTTGAGCGCGTCGATGTTAACATCTCGGAATCAGAACTTGCTCTTGATCTACATTTCAGAATCACACATTTTGACAAAGATGACTAAGTTAAAACCTCGGCTATTCGTGAAGACAATAACATCCCCCATTACACACCTTCATCTCCATCTCTAATTCCATCCACCACTACCTATCCATCCTATTCACTTCATAAAGAAATAAATCCCGACAAAATCATTCCTTTCGGGAAACCCTCTATAAAACCGCATTAGAAAATGCGAGCATCCGAAGCAAATTATCAAAGAGACTGCCAATAAAAGGAGACCTCGAAGAGAAAAGCAAAAGATGCTTGTTAAAAAAAATAAAAATAAATAAAGGTTCTAAAAAAGGAGCAGAACCAGAAAAGATTCGAGAAAAGAACTCCTGGCAGTCAAAAAGAAGGATGCTCACCTTGAAATTCCTGACAAAAATCCGAAAGGATCACTGAAATTCGATCTTTCAAAAGAAACTCCTATCTATCAAAACCCTTCACACCCCAGAAACCTCCAAATCACCATCTCTTCACAATACAAGCTGAGTCCATAACTGAAAGTCCTCTCAAATAAGTGATGGAGATTTGAGTCTTGATCAAGCCTATGATGAAGAATGTGAGCATGACTGGCTAAGAGCGATTTTATTTCTAGAACTTTAGGACACCCTAAACACTTTAGTGAAATAAGTGACCCGAGTGGGATAGCCTCAGTTATGTAACCTCCTCTCATGCTTGCGAAAAAGGGTTTGAGAATAACAAAAAGAATAAAACTAAGTTTTCACTCCTCTGTCTTGTGAAACAAAGACCACTTGATCACTACGAATAAAAGTCTTCGGTGTTTGAAGTTCGAAAGTTTTCTTGAGGACAAGCAAAGTCTAAGTGTGGGATATTTGATATCGGCTAAAAAGTCATGTTTTTACCCCCGATATTGAGTCCCAAAAGCATAAAGTTCAAAACTTTGTCAGCAAAATAATCGCTTTTTCAGTTAAATTTGTAGATAAATTAATTACAAAGACAATGCAAGAAGAATCGAGAGAATCGGAGCTGAAGATTCTAGAGCGAAAACGGTGAAAGACAAGAAATCAAGTTACGATCCAGGGAACCAGGTAAGCCAAACAGCCTGCCTGGCTCACAAACGGCCTGCCAAACTGCTCAGATAAACGGCCCCTACAAGCGGGCTGGCCTGGCAAACGGTCCTTGTAAACGGCCTGTCAGCCGTTCGCAGGCAAAATCCAAGTCTATTTAAAGGCTTTTTGTCATCCAATTTCAACACACCTCTCCTCACTCTCTCACTACAATACCCTTTCTCTCACTAGAGCTTTCAAGGCCTTCTCACCTCCGAGCGGGAAATTAAGTACCCGGAGGCGAACGCCGAAGATTGTAATAGGAGCGGTCTAGAGGATGTCAGCACTTGTAATGGTCCAGATCTAGTCTGTAAACGGTGAACGCTTTCCTCAATTTAATAAAGTTATTGATGTCAAAGCTAAGGTATACGAAATAGTTTATATTTTACTAGGAAAAACTATTAAATACGATACAATTTTACACAAGATATTTATTTATTTATAGAATGGATATACTTAAACCTTGCTACAACACTTATAGGCAGTGTACCTAATCGTACTGTAGTGTAGTTTTTAGTAAGTCCGGTTCGTTCCACAGGGAATCTTTTTTAAACAAAGCTCAACGCTATATTAATTTACTTTTATAAAAATACAAACATATATATAAGTAATATTATTATTATAAAGGGGGATTTTTACCGTTTAATGACCGGTTTGTCGATTTTAAAACTTTAGTCGCAGTTAAAACCAAATGTAAAATATTAAAAATAAATACAAGACTTAAATTAAAGCGTAAAGTAAATAACGATAATGAAATTGCGAATAATAAAAGTGCGATAAAATAAAATTGCGATAATTAAAAAGTACGATAATTAAAAGTGCGATTAAATAACAATAAATAAAAGTGCGATAATTAGAAGTGCAATTAAATATAAAATAAAGGAAATTAAATATGAAATAAAAGAATTATGCTTATTTAAACTTCCGTAATCATGATGTTTGACGTGTTGATTTTAGTTTTATGCCCATGGGTTAATTGTCCTTTGTCCTGGATTATTTAATATGTCCGTCTGGTTTTTGTCCATAACAGTCCATCAGTCATAAATATAAAGTGCGAGTGTCCTCGTCAAATTATTATTATACCCGAAGTTAAATATTCCAATTAATTGGGGATTCGAATTGTAACAAGGTTTTAATACTTTGTTTAATGAATACACCAGGTTATCGACTGCGTGTAAACCAAGGTTTTACTACTTTGTTAACAATTACACCAATTACCCTTGAATGTAATTTCACCCCTGTTTTAATTATTCTAGTGGCTATTAATCCATTCCCGTGTCCGGTTAAATGAACGATTATTCGTACATATAAATACCCCGCCCATCGTGTCCGATCGAGTGTATATGGTAATTTATAGGGACGCCCAATTGTAAATCTTTATATTAACATTAACAAACTATCATTTAGTTAAACAAATATAAAGCCCATTAATAGCCCATAGTCTAATTTCCACAAGTGTCGTTCTTTTGTCCAAACCCCAATTATGGTACAAAGCCCAATTACCCAATTTTAGTAATTAGCCCAACATCATGATTACTTCGTTTTAAATAAGCATAATAATAACTTAGCTACGAGACATTAATGTAAAAAGGTTGAACATAACTTACAATGATTAAAAATAGCGTAGCGTTACACGGACAGAATTTCGACTTACACCCTTACAACATTCGCTAACATACCCTTTTTATTAGAATTATAATTAAAATTAAAATTAAAATATAAATTATATATATATATTTTACGTATATATGAGAGAAGAGAGAAAATAGATTATGAATTGTGATCAGAATTCGGTTGGCTTTATAGGAAAAGTCGAAATTTGGGGCTCCGCGACTCGCGGTGAAAACCTCTTCAAACTCCGCGAGTCGCGGAGGTTACTTTTACAGCTCAGAGGAGTTTGGCTCTTTGTTTACCGATGGTTTATAATATATATATAATATATATATAATTAATATAATTAATTATATATTATATTATATTTATATGCATAGTTAACTTGTAATTTTTAGTCCGTTGCGTCGAGCGTTGAGAGTTGACTCTGGTCCCGGTTCCGGATTTTCGAACGTCCTTGCGTACAATTTTATATTTTGTACTTTGCGTTTTGAATCTTGTACTCTTGTAATTTCGAGACGTTTCTTATCAATAATTGGAACCTCTTTGATTGTCTTTTGTTCTTTTGAGCTTTTTGGTCGTTTGCGTCTTCAATTCGTCGAATCTGTCTTTTGTCTTCACCTTTTATTATTTAAACGAATATCACTTGTAAATAGAACAATTGCAACTAAAAGCTTGTCTTTCTTGAGGAATAATGCTATGAAATATATGTTCGTTTTTAGCATTATCAAATATTCCCACACTTGAGCGTTGCTTGTCCTCAAGCAATATTGTCTTGAAATACTAGAATCACTTCTTTATTCTTCACACTTTGTACATCAGTGATTTCTATAAGGCAGTATAAATAATGGTAGTAACGATATGGTTTACAGTCCCACATGACTATAAAAATTTAGATCCATTAAGGAAATTGGATCTTTATGAAAACATTTGATCTTTTGAAAATTAAATCTAGTTTTTACCCTAGATAAGTTTTCCGGGATAACCCTTTACCGGTGTTTGCAAAATATTTTTGTGGGTTTGGTGGGTTTCAGATTTGAAAATTTTAGCTCAAACTTGCGGTTTTGTGTCACCCACTTGCTAACCTTGTATTTGGAAAGCAACACGTCCAGTTTACTTGTCCCGTATATTACCTTTTGGTAAACTACCGTCCGGTTGAAAGGAAAGCGTTGAACAAGCAACTGTTAAGGCAATGTCCCCTGACATGCTTTTAATTATGGTCTATAACGTGTCGGACGCAATTACTATCCTTGGTAGGAGCAATAGTAAAGCTCACCCTTATAATTTTTCGGTCTGGCACAAGGTCCTGTCTTTGACCATGCTATGCAACCACCGTTCTTACGGTTGACACCCGATTTAGTTCAGGTGACCTAATGAATTCCAGGTGAATTCCTAGGATTTTACGTTCAATGGTAATGAACGCATTGAAAATAGGGTTTTCAGAAAACAAATCGGTTTGTAATTTTTATCAAAATATTTTCTCGTTCAAGCTCGAGTTTAGATATCATTGAATTCCATGAGTTTGAATTCTCAATCTTTAAGGTCAATCTCAAGGATTGAGTAATATCAGTCTTAAAAGCTGATTTTTAATCTTTAAGGAGATTATCCTTTCTGGGGATCTGATTCATTAGTTTTATCAAGCTAATTTGCACGGTGCCCCCCATTGTACGAGATAAATTCTTCTCATGGTTAGGATAAATCTGACCACATGGCGACCCTGTTTGATGCTGAGGTCCGTGGATTTCCTGCTGATTTTAGAGATGACTTTTCTAGATTTTTCGTCAACCTACAGCTGGTCTAGACGACAACTTCATGACCTAAATCAAGAAGCGCGTTTCTTTTTCGGAAGACTTTACTTCCTTTTAATGATGGAATTGATTCATCGTGTAGATCCATCTCTTCTTTTCTTTCATCGGGTAAAACAGTTTAGTTTAGTCCAAAGCAAAAGTATTTTCAGTTATTTGTACAAAAATATGTGATATATGTTTTGAATAACTTGGAGAATTTTCCCACACTTGGCTTTTATTTTCCTTTTTATCGTCCTCTATTCCATTTTAAATGAATTTTAACATTTTGGTTTGTTTCTCAATTTATGTCCTTTCCGAGGTTACAATAATTTCGGTGTTAAAACCTAGTTTTATCGTTCATAAATATGTATAAACATGATTTTGAGTTCATTTAATTGAAAATTTTGAAAAAATTTTACTAGAATTGGGTAGTCAGTATATAAGACCAGGGCTGTTCTTTATTATCAGAGAGCACTAGATTCTAATACAACTACTGCTTTACTAGTATTTTTAATGGTAACCAAGTGTTTAAGATAAAAATTTTAAAAGCCGAAAGAATTTAACCCCTTCCCACACTTAAGATCTTGCAATGCCCTCATTTGCAAGAAATCAGTAACAATTTAAATTATTGAGGGTGATTTGTGTGAAAATGATTAAATTTTACCAAAGTTTCCAAATATATTGGCGTTTGTTTGCTGAATGATAAATGGTGCACATCATTTGTTCATTCCGTCTTGTTGTTATTTCACATATATTTTGCATCTTGTCGTCAAAATTAGTTGCTTTTGCTGAACTTAATGCCAGTCTTTGAAAATGCGTTGTTTTACCCTGTTGTGTACATAAGATAAACTGCAAACATATATACATATTTTTGAAGTTTGGTATATTACCCCACATTCAAAAATTATTAAAATCTAAGAATAAAAGTTAGACAATTATAAAAATGATTACAATATTAACAAAAGTATTAAACGTATCAATAATTACAAATTACAAAAAAAAAAATAATAATAAGTAAACTAAGGATGATATTGGTACCAATAGGGGTTCCAGGCATAACCATAGGTGCTATAGAATGCTTCGGCAGGGTCATACGTAGGATACGGTGGCTGCATCTCTATAGACCAGGGAGGGAAGATGGGTTTCGGTGTTGGAATATAGTTTCTACCTATATGTTGGCAATGAGCTATGATTTGGTTCTGATGAACTTGCCAATCTTCAAATGCTCTCTGTCTAGCATTTTCGTATTCCTGAGAAGCTATAAACCTATGCATTTCTTGCATCTCATTCCCCCCTCCTACATTACCTTGCTGCTGGTTTCTCTCCACCTGTGGATGTCTACCATGGTATCGTACTGCGGCGTTATTTCGCCTCTTCAAAACTTTCGCACCATGGTATACATTTAAACCTATAGTATCGCGGGGTTCTGGTTCTTCTACTAATAATCCCCCCGACTTATATCCACACCGAGATATTCACCAATCAAAGTAATAAAAATACCACCTCCTATTATGCTATGCGGTCGCATCCCCCGAACCATAGCTGATAAATAATAACCCACACAATATGGTATACTTACAGCGCTTTGTGGGTCTCGAATACACATATGGTAAAACAAATCCTGTTCATTTTCTTTTTCCTTGTTCTTACCCCTTTGTGTAATCGAATTAGCTAAAAACCTATGAATTACTCTTAATTCGGCTCTATCTATATCCAAATAAGAGTAATTTCCCCCTTTGAAACGGTGATGGCTTGTCATTTGACTCCACACACCGTGTGTATCAAAATTTTCATCTATCTTTCTACCGTTTAGTATCAATCCTCTACAATCGGCAGACGCTAACTCCTCAGGCGTATATATATACGTAAAGCCTGAGCCATGTCCAGTAAAGACATGTGGCGCATCGAACCGCCTAACAAAAATCTAATAAAAGAACGATCGGTTAAACTAGCTACCCGATCATTCAACTCTATACTACATAACAATTCTTCACACCATACTTTATATACAGGTCTACGTATGGTGAATAGATGTACCCAGTCATTAAAAGAAGAATTACCATACCTCTGTACAAGTAATTCCCTAATTGGCCCGGCCAATTCTACAGCTTCTAAGGGTCCCCATTCTATGACCCTTGGTACCTCAACAACCTTAGAATGAAGAGTATGCAAACCCCTTTGATATTTTGGATAATCTATCCAAAGTCTGTCAAATCTCAGGTTCGGGTGCAACTCTTCCAAGTGCATATCGGAAAAGGTCATGACTGGATGAGGTATATCCTGCTTATAGTAGTTATCCACCTCCTGTTGTTCCAAATTCTCAGCAGGAGCATTGCGGGCTTGGGATGAAGATTCACCCCTTTCATTCTGCAAAACACATCAAACACAATTTTTGTGCATCCAAATATGCATTAGTGTCAGCAAAATCATCAATCAAAATAATTATAATGACATTATCAATTTATATCAAACTTAAGCTCATTATCACATTTTTATCAAATCTACACTTTTTCAAATAAGCATATACGAAAATGTTCGCCAAGTTCATAAGCATTCAACTCAAATAACATGTCAAAATAATCATTACTAGCAATTAAACAAGTCTCAAATGGCATTATCTTTCAAAAATCAAGTTCATGAATTTTAGACTTGAAAAAGTCTACTTTAATTCTCAAAATCATGTTTAGGCTCAAAGTTTGGATCATTTAACTACCTAGACATGTTACACTACTTAATTTAGCAACAATTCATGACAAAAATCGGCCATAACCTGTTTATATCAAAAAGCCCCAAATTTGCTCAAGAACACAAACCCTAGATTATTCAAAAATTGAAGTTTAAGGCTTCTAATCATGTTAAACAGCATCAATCTAGGTTATACAAGCATAATACATAAACAATTTAAGCCTAATTACACTAAAAAGCATCAAAATCAAATTGGGAAAAAAATTGCTCAAGAACATCAAATTTCGAATTAAATGGTGTTTAGGTGTAGAAATTTACCGTTTTTCTTGAGTAATTCTTAAATAGCATCCTTCTCAACATGATTTTAGCAAAAGATTTGGTGATTAACGGTTAAAAATTGTGATTTTGGAGTGTATTTTTCGGGTTTTTGGGGTTTTTGTTCGCTGTTCTTCGCAGTATTTTTGGGTGGGGGAGTGAACTGCTCTGTTTTTTACGTATTATTTTTTTTCTGGGAATTGGTCCCTCCGCGAGTCGCGGGGATTTACCCTCCAAACTCCGCGAGTCACGGAGTTTGTTTTTTTTTTTTTTTTTTTTATAATCATTAACTTATTAAAACAATTAAGTACTTAATTTTAAAATTTTGTTTCCCTTGTTATTTAGGACGAGGTCATTTCGGATCGATGTCCTAGTCCGTCCCTCGACAAAATTTTAAAATTTGTCTTTTTGTAGCGATTGTTTTAAAAGCTAAGATTTTTGGGTTTTTTCAATGTTTTTGGCATACTTTAATTCAATAAGATTAAAAATAATGATAATAAAAGTTCTCGTCCCTCCCTCGGGTAAAGCAATTTCGGTTCAAAGACCTAGTCTTCAACTTACGACGAATTTTAAAAATCATATTCTTAACTTAATGAGATAAAGTAAATTTTTGTTTTTGAATTCACACAACTTAAATATAAAATTCAAAATTAATATTAAAAATTCACACCAAACTTAAAATTTGAAATGCATAAAATTAAAAATTCATATTTTAAAAGTTAAAAATTCACACCAATCTTAATTTAAAAATTCATATTATAAATTCACACCAAACTTATATTAATTTTTCAAATATTTACAATTTTAAATATATTGTTTTTACAAAGTTTTCAACATTAATTTAAGATTTAAATATTAATTTTAAAAACATGGTAAAAATAAATTTAAAAATCTTTTTGTCTTTTTATCCCACTTTAATCAATCAAATATTATCAAAAATATGCGCCCCTCTTTTCGGTAAAGTAATTTCGGTTCCAAGACCTAATTTAACTCATGACGAATTTTTGAAATATTTTGGGTTGATTGTTTAAAGATATTTATACCTTAAGAATAAACGTTAAATTTCGCAGTGATGTAATAAATTTTTGAATTATATCAATAATTTCGGTCGCCAAACCTAATTTTATTCAATACCAATTTAATACTTTTTAGCGAACAAATTAGCGTTTATTATCAAAAGGTTAAAAATAAAAATAAAAATAAAAACTGTACAGACATACCTGTGAAATAGATTTCTTAGTTATATGATCTATCCCATTCATAAGATAGTCGGTTTAATTGGTTTTCCATGGCTACATAGGCGTAACCTCGAGCATTCAGTGTCTTTTCTTCTAAACATATGAACGGTCCGTCTCTGCATAAAGTAACAAATTCGGTATTTGAATAGGTTTGATTATTTGAACATTTACCTCCATGTGACCATTTTCCGCATTTGTGACATCGTTCTAGGTGTCGTGCTCTTCTTTTCGCTGCGGATTTTGATTTTCCTTTACCAAATTGTAACTTATTATCTTCGCATCTGGATTCTTTTCTAACTCCGTCCATTCTTTCTCTGATTACTGATACTATTTCACTCGGTAGTATGTCATTATTACGTTTAGTGATCAAAGCGTGTAGCATTAGACCATGGTTTAGTTCACAGGCAGTCTTCATTTTGTAAAAACCTAAAAAAAATAAAAATTCAGAATGGGGGGAGAAGACTAGTTCTTTAGGGTCTGCTAGGGAAAGACCATTCGGGTTCCATTTTCGAGAACTACACGAAAATAGACAATCTAACTCTAACAGAAATACATATTATCCTTTAAAGACTTGATTCTCCCCACACTTAGTTAGCTGTGGTGTCGAAATTGTGATTAACTTCGTTGTCGACTTCCATCGGACCATGTATGTAATGTTTAACTCTGTGACCATTAACTTTAAATTCAATCCCATTTGAATTTATTAATTCTATCGTTCCGTATGGGAAAACTCTTTTGACTATGAATGGTCCAGACCATCTTGATTTCAATTTTCCAGGAAATAGATTGAATCGTGAATTGAAAAGAAGAACTCTGTCTCCTTCTTTAAATTCTTTTGAACTTCTGATTCTTTTATCATGCCATTTCTTCGTTCTTTCTTTATAGATTAACGAATTTTCGTATGCTTCATGTCTTAATTCTTCTAATTCATTTAGTTGACTTAATCGTAGACGTCCGGCTTCATGTAAATCAAGATTACATGTCTTCAAAGCCCAAAATGCTTTGTGTTCAATTTCTACTGGAAGATGACATGCTTTTCCATAAACAAGTCTAAAAGGTGTGGTTCCAATTGGAGTTTTGTAGGATGTTCTAAAAGCCCAGAGTGCATCCTCCAATTTAATGGACCATTCCTTCGGATTCGATCCTACGGTTTTCTCTAGAATACGTTTTAAAGCTCGGTTGGTATTTTCAACTTGTCCACTTGTTTGTGGATGATATGCGGTGGAGATTTTATGAGTTACTCCATATCTTTTAAGAACTTTCTCAAGTTGATTATTACAGAAATGAGTACCCCGATCACTTATTAAAGCTTTCGGTGTTCCAAATCTTGCAAAAAGACGTTTTAAAAAGTTGACTACAACTCGTGCATCATTAGTTGGGAGAGCTTGTGCTTCCGCCCATTTAGATACATAATCAATGGCTATGAGTATATATAGATTATTATGAGATTTTGGAAATGGACCCATAAAGTCAATACCCCAAATGTCAAATACTTCACATACTTGGATGACATTTTGTGGCATTTCATCACGTTGACTTATTTTTCCGGCCCTTTGACATGCATCACAGGATTTGCAAAGAAAGTGTGCGTCTTTGTAAATTGTAGGCCAATATAATCCAGCTTCATAAACTTTTCTTGCTGTTAGTTGAGGCCCATAATGCCCTCCTGTTGGTCCTGTGTGACAATGGTTTAAAATTTTACTAGCTTCATCTCCAAATACACATCGGCGTATTATTCCATCGGGACAACTTTTAAACAGATGTGGATCTTCCCAAAAATAGTGTTTTATATCACTGAAGAATTTCTTTCGTCTTTGGTACGATAATCCTTTTTCAAGGAATCCACAAACTAAGTAGTTTGCATAGTCTGCAAACCATGGGATTTCTTTATAATCTATCTTCAATAGATATTCATCAGGAAAGTTGTCTTGTATGGCTGATTCATTTAGAACTTCTAATTCGGGATTTTCAAGACGAGAAAGATGATCAGCGGCGAGATTTTCTGCTCCTCTTTTATCTCGGATTTCAATATCAAACTCTTGTAAGAGTAAGATCCAACGGATTAATCTTGGTTTAGCATCTTGTTTTGAAAACAGGTATCTAAGAGCAGAATGGTCGGTATAGACCACCGTTTTTGCTAGAACGAGATATGATCGAAATTTATCAAAAGCAAAGACAATAGCAAGGAGTTCTTTTTCAGTAGTTGTATAATTTGTTTGTGCTCCTTGTAACATCTTACTAGCATAATATATAGGTTGAAATCGTTTTTCAATCCTTTGTCCTAAAACGGCTCCCATTGCAAAATCACTTGCATCGCACATTAGTTCAAATGGTAGATTCAAATTTGGTGTTATAATGATCGGTGCATTAGTGAGTTTTTCTTTAAGAATATTAAAAGATTTGATACATTCATCTGAAAAGATGAATGGCGCATCCTTTTCTAGGAGTTTATTCATAGGAGTGGCAATTTTAGAAAAATCTTTTATAAAACGTCGGTAAAAACCGGCATGCCCTAGAAAACTCCTAACTCCTCTAACATTGGTGGGATGTGGAAGTTTAGCAATTACATCTACTTTAGCTCTATCCACTTCAATTCCTTCTTTTGAAATTTTATGTCCAAGAACGATGCCTTCTTTAACCATGAAATGGCATTTCTCCCAATTAAGTACTAGATTTGATTTTTCGCATCTAATTAGCATTCGTTCCAGATTAACTAGACATGATTTAAATGTATCACCGAAGACTGAAAAGTCATCCATGAATACTTCCATGCATTCTTCTATCATGTCGTGAAAAATCGCCATCATACACCTTTGAAAGGTTGCAGGGGCGTTGCAAAGTCCAAATGGCATGTGTTTGTAAGCAAAAGTACCATAAGGGCACGTGAATGTGGTTTTCTCTTGGTCCTCGGGTGCTATTGGAATTTGAAAATATCCGGAAAATCCATCTAGAAAACAATAGTAACTATTTCCGGCTAATCTTTCCAACATTTGATCTATGAAAGGTAAGGGAAAGTGATCTTTTCTGGTGGCGTCATTTAATTTTCTATAATCAATACATACACGCCATCCTGTTACAGTCCTAGTAGGAATAAGCTCATTTTTCTCATTTGTAATGCCAGTCATGCCACCCTTCTTAGGCACGCATTGAACTGGGCTTACCCATGGACTATCAGAAATTGGATATATCAAACCTGCATCTAGCAGTTTAATAATCTCTTTCTTAACTACATCTTGCATATTAGGATTTAGTCTTCGTTGGCGTTGCACATACGTTTTATGACCTTCTTCCATAAGGATTTTATGTGTGCAATACGAAGGACTTATTCCTTTAATATCATGAATCTTCCATGCAATGGCTGGTTT
The DNA here is from genome assembly GCF_046630445.1 of Rutidosis leptorrhynchoides. Classification (NCBI taxonomy): domain Eukaryota; kingdom Viridiplantae; phylum Streptophyta; class Magnoliopsida; order Asterales; family Asteraceae; genus Rutidosis; species Rutidosis leptorrhynchoides. Next base: position 251,428,863 of record NC_092341.1, read on the forward strand.
ATGAGCTTTTAACACAGAAATGAGTTGTGATTTCTCATATTCAGTAAGAGAAGACGATATTATTACAGGTAATTCAGATTCACCATGTAAATAAGCGTATTCCAAATGGTTTGGAAGTGGCTTTAACTCTAATTTCGGAGGTTCTTCTATCGATGATTTATATCGATATCTGTCTTCTTCTTTTAGCATTTGAATTTCTTCTGTTGTTGGTTCATATCCATTAGCTATAAGTGTAGCTAACATTTCAGCTTCATCAATTGGTTCATTACCTTCTCCTAAAGAACATTCTCCTGTTCCTTGTAATTCTGGAAATTCTTCTAATAATTCTGCATGTGCATCTATAGTTTGAATATAATAACATGTATCATCTGCAGATTGTGGTTGTTGCATTTCTCTATCAACTGAAAAGGTAACACTCTCATCCTCTATACTTAGGGTCAGTTTCTTACCGAACACGTCTATCATTGCTTTAGCCGTGTTTAAGAATGGTCTTCCTAATATGAGAGGAACTTGAGAATCTTCTTCCATGTCCAGAACAACAAAATCTACTGGAAATACTAAAGTACCAACTTTAACTAGCATGTTCTCCATTATCCCTCTAGGATATTTTATTGATCTATCGGCTAGTTGTATGCTTATTCTTGTTGGTTTCAATTCTCCAAGGTCTAGTTTAGCGTATAGTGAATACGGCATTAGATTTATACTAGCACCTAAGTCTGCCAATGCTTCTATTGAACTAAGACTACCCAGAAAATATGGAATTGTGAAACTTCCTGGATCAGATAGTTTTTCTGGTATCTTATTCAACAGCACTGCTGAACAATTAGCATTCATAGTAACAGCCGAGAGTTCTTCCATTTTCTTTCTATTTGAGATTAGATCTTTCAAGAATTTAGCATATCTTGGCATTCCTGAAATCACATCAATGAAAGGAAGATTTACATTTATCTGTTTAAACATATCCAAGAATTTGGATTGCTCGGCTTCAAGTTTCTCTTTCTTCATTTTACTCGGGTAAGGAAGTGGTGGTTGGTATGGTTTAACATAAGGTTTATCCTTAACTGTGTTATCTTCATTAACTTTTTCAACTACCGGTTCTTTTTCCTTATCTTGATCAGGTTGTGGTTCTTGTGGAGTAGGAATAGTTTCATCAGAAGTTACAGGTATTTCAGGTGGTTTAAGTGTTGTACCACTTCTTGTGGTAATGGCTTTAGCTGTTTCATTCCGGGGGTTAGCATTTGTATCACTAGGTAGACTTCCCGGTTTTCTTTCACCTATTAACCTTGCTAGGTTACTTACTTCTTGTTCTAGATTTTGAATAGAAGCTTGTTGATTTCTAAATGCTTGAGCATTTTGTTCATTAGTTTGTTTCTGAGATGTGAAAAACTGCGTTTGAGTTTCAACTAGCTTTGTCATCATATCTTCTAAATTCGGCTTTTTATCATCGGTTTGTTGTGGTGGTTTGTTTTGAAAATTAGGTCTTTGCTGGTTGTAAGTATTATTGGATACTTGTTGATTGCTAGGACCTTGTTGGTTGTTGTATGGAATATTTCGGTTATAATTCTGGTTTTGATTGTAAATCGGTCTTGGCGGTTGATAATTATTCTGATAATTATTTCCAGGCCTTTGGTTTATGTATGAAATATTCTCTCTTTGTTCCATTGTTAATTCAATACTGAGACAATCTTTTGTCAAATGTGGTTCTCCACACTGCTAACAACTAATTCGTATTGAGTGAATATCTTTAGTCATCTTTTCCATTCGTCTCTCCACAGCATCTATCTTTGCGGAAATGGAATCTAAGTCATGGCTAGAATCGGCTCTAGCTGCTTTAGATGATCTAATGATATCTTTTTCTTGGTGCCACTCATGTGAGTGGGAAGCAGTATTATCAATAATTTTGTAAGCATCAGTTTCGGTTTTCTTCATAATAGAACCACCAGCTGCTATATCTATGTCTTTTCTTGTAGTGATGTCGCATCCTTGGTAGAATATTTGTACTATTTGACAGGTGTCTAAACCATGTTGCGGACATCCTCTTAACAACTTTCCATATCTTGTCCACGCCTCATATAGAGTTTCATTTGGTTTCTGTGTGAACGTAACAATTTCTGCTTGAAGTCTTACGGCTTTAGATGCAGGAAAGAATTGTTTAAGAAATTTGTCAACTAAAACGTCCCATGTATCGATCGCCCCTTCAGGTAACGATTCCAACCAATCTTTGGCTTCTCCCTTTAAAGTCCAGGGAAATAACATGAGATATATCTGTTCATCCTCCACTTCTCGGATTTTAAATAGTGTGCAGATCCTATTAAAGGTACGTAGATGTTCATTTGGATCTTCCTTCGGCGCACCACTAAATTGGCATTGATTAGTCACCATGTGTAGAATTTGTCCTTTGATTTCATAATCTGGCGCATTAATGTCTGGATGAGTAATTGCGTGACCTTGACCAGTGCGTTTAGCTCTCATTCGGTCTTCCATACTTAAAGGTTCCAGATTCTCCATAATTGAATTTGTTGAATCGGTATCACTAGATGATTCTGATTTAATGGTTCGTTCCTCAACAATCTCTGTTTGAATGATTGGTGGTTCCAGAGGAAAGTTTAATGGTTCAGGATCTATGAACCGTTCCTGAATATTTTCCGGATTCTCAATTGTGAGGTCGGGTTCAAAAAATGGATTATCGGAAATTTGAACTGAAGTACTTGGTCGACTGGATGACGATTCTAAAGAAAAATCAACGGCGGTTATATTTGCTAAATGTCTTGATCTAGTTACAGGTGGTGAACGTACAAAAGGTGATGAACGTCTTGCTCGGTGCATTCACTGAATATCCTATTAGTTTTAAAAAGGAAAGAAAAATTATAATAAGTTATCTAATCAATAGACTTTTCTGATTTTGCCCACGTTTCGAATAGCCAAAAGATGCAGCAGAGGGGCAGGATTCGTTTGGTCTCAATATAATTGAGGACTGTTTGGCTCCAATAACCCGGTCCACGTACAAATCCAACTATTACTACGAACCAGAAAATTTTGATGTCTATTAATTTAACCACTTAAAATAAATTTTCCTAATTTTAAGAAATTTAGATAAGAAGTAGAAAAAATTCTAAGTCCTAAAAACTAGAATGGCGAGAAATAAGAGAGAAAAAGAGTTCGTCGGAAAAGGTAGAAAAAGAAAAAATGGTTGAAAAAAAGTGACGAAAAAAAAATAAAAGAAACTTATCAAAACTTAAAAATACTTAACTAACCTAACCTTATTACTACAACTAACTTAAAATTATAATCGCAAATTGAAATTACTAATTGGAATGATAATTGATACATAGTAAAAGGTGTCTAAAAATATTAAAGCTTACAAGAAAAACTAAATCCCAAATGGAAATAACTTAAAAAGAAACTAAAACTTAAAAAGGCGTCGCAAAATTCTAAAGTACCTAAATCTTAGTCTAAAGAAAAAGCACTTAAGGAATTCTACGGCAAAGCCTAAAAATCTAGGAGTAAAAATAACTATAGCAAAAACTAAGTTTAAAATTAAATATGAGCTAAAAATACAAATATTACGCTAAAACGATTAAAAAGGGACAAAATATAAAAATATACAAAAAGTTGTAAAAATTACAATTTTTATAAAAATATTATTTTTATAATATTTATTTAATAAAACTACTAATTTTACAATTTAAATAAATTAATTAAACTAAAAATACAAATTAATTAAAAAGTAAAAGTTAAAATAAAACTAATAATAATAATAATAATTATTAGGGTTAAATAATAATAATAATAATTAATTAATACCCGTAATTAATGCTGGATTAGGGTTTTTTTGTCGCCTGTCAGAAAGGCTCCGCGAGTCGCGGCAATTAAAGCATCAAACCCCGCGAGTCGCGGGGTTCCAGAATTCAGCTGACAGGTTTAAATATTCGACGCGTTTTTTCTTTATTTTTTTTTTTTATTTTCTGTTTTCTGTTTTTAAATAAATAAAAGATATTAAAATAAAACTTATATTTTTATAAATTAAAATAAAAATAAAGAAACTTATAAAACTTAAATATTTAACAAAATCTTAAAAATACTTATATTTTTGTTTTTTCTTTTTATATTTTTGAATATTTAAAACGTATTTTTACAAAAGCGAATTTTAATAAAAGTAAACAAAAAATCCTTTTTTTTATATTAGCGTTGCGCTTCCGGCGTTTAAGAGTGTTCCCCGGCAGCGGCGCCAAAAATACTTGATGTCAAAGCTAAGGTATACGAAATAGTTTATATTTTACTAGGAAAAACTATTAAATACGATACAATTTTACACAAGATATTTATTTATTTATAGAATGGATATACTTAAACCTTGCTACAACACTTATAGGCAGTGTACCTAATCGTACTGGTAGTGTAGTTTTTAGTAAGTCCGGTTCGTTCCACAGGGAATCTTTTTTAAACAAAGCTCAACACTATATTAATTTACTTTTATAAAAATACAAACATATATATAAGTAATATTATTATTATAAAGGGGGGTTTTTACCGTTTAATGACCGGTTTGTCGATTTTAAAACTTTAGTCGCAGTTAAAACCAAATGTAAAATATTAAAAATAAATACAAGACTTAAATTAAAGCGTAAAGTAAATAACGATAATGAAATTGCGAATAATAAAAGTGCGATAAAATAAAATTGCGATAATTAAAAAGTACGATAATTAAAAGTGCGATTAAATAACAATAAATAAAAGTGCGATAATTAGAAGTGCAATTAAATATAAAATAAAGGAAATTAAATATGAAATAAAAGAATTATGCTTATTTAAACTTCCGTAATCATGATGTTTGTCGTGTTGATTTTAGTTTTATGCCCATGGGTTAATTGTCCTTTGTCCTGGATTATTTAATATGTCCGTCTGGTTTTTGTCCATAACAGTCCATCAGTCATAAATATAAAGTGCGAGTGTCCTCGTCAAATTATTATTATACCCGAAGTTAAATATTCCAATTAATTGGGGATTCGAATTGTAACAAGGTTTTAATACTTTGTTTAATGAATACACCAGGTTATCGACTGCGTGTAAACCAAGGTTTTACTACTTTGTTAACAATTACACCAATTACCCTTGAATGTAATTTCACCCCTGTTTTAATTATTCTAGTGGCTATTAATCCATTCCCGTGTCCGGTTAAATGAACGATTATTCGTACATATAAATACCCCGCCCATCGTGTCCGATCGAGTGTATATGGTAATTTATAGGGACGCCCAATTGTAAATCTTTATATTAACATTAACAAACTATCATTTAGTTAAACAAATATAAAGCCCATTAATAGCCCATAGTCTAATTTCCACAAGTGTCGTTCTTTTGTCCAAACCCCAATTATGGTACAAAGCCCAATTACCCAATTTTAGTAATTAGCCCAACATCATGATTACTTCGTTTTAAATAAGCATAATAATAACTTAGCTACGAGACATTAATGTAAAAAGGTTGAACATAACTTACAATGATTAAAAATAGCGTAGCGTTACACGGACAGAATTTCGACTTACACCCTTACAACATTCGCTAACATACCCTTATTATTAGAATTATAATTAAAATTAAAATTAAAATATAAATTATATATATATATATATATTTTACGTATATATGAGAGAAGAGAGAAAATAGATTATGAATTGTGATCAGAATTCGGTTGGCTTTATAGGAAAAGTCGAAATTTGGGGCTCCGCGACTCGCGGTGAAAACCTCTTCAAACTCCGCGAGTCGCGGAGGTTACTTTTACAGCTCAGAGGAGTTTGGCTCTTTGTTTACCGACGGTTTATAATATATATATAATATATATATAATTAATATAATTAATTATATATTATATTATATTTATATGCATAGTTAACTTGTAATTTTTAGTCCGTTGCGTCGAGCGTTGAGAGTTGACTCTGGTCCCGATTCCGGATTTTCGAACGTCCTTGCGTACAATTTTATATTTTGTACTTTGCGTTTTGAATCTTGTACTCTTGTAATTTCGAGACGTTTCTTATCAATAATTGGAACCTCTTTGATTGTCTTTTGTTCTTTTGAGCTTTTTGGTCGTTTGCGTCTTCAATTCGTCGAATCTGTCTTTTGTCTTCACCTTTTATTATTTAAACGAATATCACTTGTAAATAGAACAATTGCAACTAAAAGCTTGTCTTTCTTGAGGAATAATGCTATGAAATATATGTTCGTTTTTAGCATTATTAGTTATCCTGTTATCTTAAGTTGCTTTCATCTTGCATGCCTATCTATCTGTTGCAAATGTTTATTATATGTTGAATACTTTATCTGAAACTTATCCCACTGTTATGCTGAAACCCTGACGGTTTAGAAGTTTAATTTACGGATCACCCTTTTCCGCTTATTCACGTGGCTATAACCTAGTATTAGGACCTGATCAACCCTAAGATACAAGGTAAGTAGTTATGTGTGCTTAACGTCATAATAGGGATATAGTACCTACGTACGAATAACTATTTATTCGTCAAAGAAGAGTGATATGGCCAAAACGGACAGTTTTATTTGCGCGATGTCATTAGGCCGCGACGCGTCAGAATCAGCTACCACGGGGGCGAGTAATGGTTTTATTATTTATATTTAGCTAGGGTTCCTAGCTATAACTCACCTACTTGTCTTCCTTTTAACGAGTAAGTGGTAAATATAACTCATGTACGTATTTTTGTATGTTTGCTCAGTAACGTGGGACAAAAGTGCCTATATAGTTAACCCTAGCGACAAGAGGTGATAGATTAAAGTTAACTAAGTAAAACAGTAATTTGACTATAAAAGTAAAGATAGATAGGTATGAAGAATAGTGTTCTGAAGGGGAATTATCGCAAGAGTTTAACTTCCTAGGATAAACACTAAACCTTAATCAACTGGGCTATGAACCTAACTGATTTGTCACTAAGAGTTTAGGCCTTGAAGATTCTGGCTAAGACGGATATCCCTACTTCCAACGTTAACCTAAAAGGTTTAAACGAACTTATGGAATGAATCCTAGGTACATGAACAAAGTGGTATACCTATAAAGGAAAGTCTCGGCTTTTCTTAATCCTAGTTGGTTTAACTAAAGCAATATCCTACCACTTAATCACTATGCTACGCCTTAACATTAACAGATGTGCAATCTTAGATATTCTAAGGTACTGCTAATTGGGATAGAAGTCTCTCATTTGCGATCACTTATTCAACCCCGGATCATCTTACAATATCTCAAGAACATTGCTTCTGACGCGAATCATGCTTCTGAGTAAGCTAGTGTTCACTGAACTCTCTAATGCTAACTCTAATCACAACCTAAATGGGCAGCTCTTCTATGACGAACAAGTGGTTATTCGTACGTAGGTACTATATCCCTATTGTGATGTTAAGCACACATAACTACTTACCTTGTATCCTAGGGTTGATCAGGTCCTAATACTAGGTTATAGCCACGTGAATAAGCGAAAAGGGTGATCCGTAAATTAAACTTCTAAACCGTCAAGGTTTCAGCATAACAGTATGATAAGTTTCAGATAAAATATTCAACATATAATAAACATTTGTAACAGATAGATAATCATGCAAGATGAAAGCAACTCAAGATAATAACTTTATTAAATTAAGGAAAGCGTTCACCGTTTACAGACGAGATCTGGACCATTACAAGTGCTGATAACCTCTAGACCGCTCCTATTACAATCTTCGGCGTTCGCCTCCGGGTACTTGATTTCCCGCTCGGAGGTGAGAAGGCCTTGAAAGCTCTAGTGAGAGAACGGGTATTGTAGTGAGAGAGTGAAGTGATGTGTGTGGAAATTGGATGACAAAAGCCCTTTAAATAGACTTGAAAATTGCCTGCAAACGGCTGGCAGGCCGTTTGGCAGGCCGTATTTGGCAGGCCGTTTGCCTGGCAAGCCATTTCTTGGGGCCGTTTGCTGGACCGTTTGGCAGGCCGTACCCCATACTGGCAAGCCGTATGGCATGCCGTTTTTTTGGTCTGATCAGCCTTGATTCACTGGATCGTAACTTGATTTCTTGTCTTTCACCATTTTCGCTCTAGAATCTTCGTTTTAGCTCTGTTTCTCTTGATTCTTTTTGCATCGTCTTCGTAATTACTTTACCTACAAATTTAACCGAAAAAGTGATTATTTTTCCGACAAAGATTTGAACTTTATGCTTTTGGGACTCAATATCGGGGGTAAAAACATGACTTTTTAGCCGATATCAAATATCTCACACTTAAACTTTGCTTGTCCTCAAGCAAACTTCTAAACTTAAAACAGCGAGGACTTTAATTCGTAGTGATCAAGTTGTTTGTTTCCGAAAGACGGAAGAGCGGAAACTTAGTTTTTATTCTTTTTGCTATCCTCGAATCTTTTTCCGCAAGCATGAGAGAAGGTTACATAACTGAGGCTATCTTACTCGGGTCACTTATTTCACTAAAGTGTTAAGGGTGTCCTATAGTTCTAAGAAATGAAGTCACTCTTAGCCAGTCATGCTTACATTCTTCGTCATAGGCTTGATCAAGACTCAAATCTCCATCATTTATTTGCGAGAATTTTCGGTTATCGACTCAGCTCGAATTGTGAAGAGATGGGGGTTTGAAAGTTTCTAGAGTGCGAAGGGTTTTGATAGATAGGAGTTTCTTTTAAAAGATTGAATTTTTTTTTTTTGCAATCCTTTCAGCTTTTTGTCAGGAATTTCTCGGTAAGCATCCTTCTTTTTGACTGCCAGGAGTTTCTTTTCTCGAATCTTTTATGGTTCTGCTCCTTTTCTCAGAACCTTTATTTATAGAGATTTTGCTCTAGGCTTTTTTTTTTTTTTTTTTTTTTTTTTGTGAAAGCATCTTTTGCTTTTTTCTTCGAGGTCTCCTTTTGACGATCTTCTTTGATAATTGGCTTAGATGCTCGCATTTTTTTCTCGTGCGATTTTGTAGAGGGTTTTCCTGAAAAAGAATGATTTGGTCGGGATTTATTTCTTTTACGAAGCGGATAAAGTAGGTAAGAAGGGGTGAATGAACTTGTGGAGTGAAAATGGAAATGAAAGTGTGTAGCGGGGGTTGTTTTTGTCTTCACGAATAGCTGAGGTTCTAACTTAGTCATTCTCGTCAAAATGTGTGATTCCGAAATGTAGATCAAGAGCAAGTTCTGATTCCGAGATGTTAACATTGGCGCGCTCAACGGAAATATAGTGAAGCACTAAAAATGAGTGCTTATAAAGCCTTATTTGGGGGTGCCTCACAACAATTATAGCAGGTCGATTTCCGCCTTTCGTTATGTAGTGCTCTTTTGAAAAATTGATTTTTTGATTTTGCAAAAAGTTTTCAACCTTGTTTTACCCTATTTGTCTATTTTGTAGCAAAAAAATTTTGATCTTTTATAGAATTTTATAATCCTTAGTGTTTTATAATTCGGAAAGTTTTAAATTTCTGTGAAAAACTTGAGGGTTTTACAAGAATCATTATGTGCAACATTTATTATCCCACACTTTAAAATAACATTGTCCTCAATGTTAAGGATACGACGTATCCCACATTTTAGATTTTTAAAAAGAGGCATTGTGTTATTAAAAGTTTATGTTGGTGGGGTTGCCAATCCCACACTTAGTTTTTAAAGTGGTATAGTAGTTTGCGTATATTCTATTGAAAAAGTGATGAAGACGTAGTACTCCCCTATGGTTTCAGGACGTGTGGTCGGATGGCGCGCTAGTTATTGATCCTTCAATTCTTGTGCCGGCGTCATCCTTGTTCAAAGCGTCCTTGCTCCAAGTTGTGTTTCCATCTCGTACGGTCTCGATCGTCATTTGTTCGGTGACGTTTTATTCATGCAATTTATTATTCTAAAAACCATACATACTAAAACATAAAGATAGTTATGCCCGGAACCGGGCGTACAAAAATAAGATAATGTAGCATAAGTGATAATACGAATGTTCCAAAATATACATGGTCACGGCTGAGGTGGTGGGTACGGAGGGGAATAGATTACGCTGGTGCGTGGCCTGGCCGGGTTTCTCAATCTGGACTGACCCTCGTCGGTCATTTCCTCGTCCGTGGCGAACTGGTTTGCCAACTCTTCCGTGTTCATGCCCGAGGATATTCTAAACTGTATTTCGTCCGATCGTGCAATTAACCCAGTAAGTGATGATGTGCTCGTGTAAACCATAGGCCCTGTCTGCCAACTCATTCCTTCCTATAAATCTCTACCTCTACCCCACTGCTGGTTAATGTCCATACCATCAATACCCTGTACAATCCCTGTAGTCGTACGTTGCTGCAACGCCTGATCCCATCTCGACTCCTGAGCTTCGGTAGATGTGTTAACGTTAACGTTCATGTGGTCGGTGTTGAACAGGTCATCGACAAAACTTCCAGCCCCTGTGTTCTGTGGAGGTGGCGGTGGAGGTGTAGACGTGATAACTGTACGCTGCGTGTAGTGATGTGTAGGTGGAGGGGGAGGTCCTGAAAACTGGTGGCTTGGGCCTGCTCCTCTGGGATCACGGTGGGATTATAGTATTGGGTACTCATGAGGGTATGGCGGGACGTGGAGCTGTCTGCCTGCATAGTGTGCAAAATGATCCAAATTCTGAAGGATCGCATGTTGGGCAAACCAACTCTCGTGCCCTGGTAGATCCCCCATGTGGGATTGGTATGGCGGATACCGTGGCTGATCACCCTCCCCAACTGATGTGTGTCGGCGGGTGTCAGTGGGCCGTCCATGCGCTATGGGATCATCCTCATCCCTTGGTTCCTGAGAACCTTGCCGCCTACTACCGTCTCGCGTCCTCGTATCTGGTCTGAAACCCTGTACTCTCACCCCTGGCACTGTCCGATCTTCAGAACCAGGTATTTATGGATTCCCCTGAATGATTAACTGCTCACCCTCAACACGAATGTAATCCCAGCTGCTCAGTAGCTTATACCCTATTTCTTCTGACGTAGCCCCGATCCTATAATTAAACCGTTCTACACTTCCCAAAACATGCATTCTACGAAGAAGTTTAGTAACAACGCCCCTAAAAACCGGCACAACTGTTCTTGCCGAATTCTTCTCATTAGTGAAAGCCTGAGCCAGGAGATGTGCTACCTGCATATTTTGGTTATGTATTATGGCGTGCATCAGGCGCATGTCACCAATCGTAACAGCGCCGCCATGTTGGGCTTTAAGGTGAAGGGTTTTAGTGATGAGGTGGTGGAGGATTCGGTGTAAGGGATTGGTGAATTTGGATGCCTTTTTACTCGATTTCCATGGCCCATTATCAGTGGTGTAATCGCGCCAAAAAGCTTGGTGATCTATGTTATTCAAGGTGGTGAATCCCCTCTTGAATATTGATCGGGTGAGCTGCGATGATTTATACAACTCCAAGTACTTTGCAAACCGTGTGAGAGTTATGTTATACGTGTGGTTTTTGGTGTCGAAAATGGATACACTCTTGATCATTATAATCTTCCTTATCAACATCCGAATCAAAACTCCAAGTAGCCATAAATTCTGCATATGGCTCATTGTATGTCATCTCATTTAACTCAAACAACTGTTGCCAGGCCTGGTGTATTCTACCATCAGCTTGAAAGGTTAAGATTCCCCTGAGCTCATCGGCCCATCCACATTGTTCCAAGATCGTCCAATTGATATATTTATTACCCGCTTTAGGTCGATTAATCCAAACTCTCATAACCGGCTCATTATCAGTCGGGTTATCTTACCCGCGGAGATAATGGGGAAACTCATACTCGTTTGGTAAACGATTAGCCATCTGCAAAAATCAAGTAACATAGGTTATGCTCCAAAAAATAAGACTTAGAATCCAAAAATGCATATATTTTTCGAAAAATTTTCAAAATGAGGGTATTAAAAATGGCATTTTCCAAAATCCTGTTATAGTCAAATATAGCCAAAATTACCACAAACAACACTTAAACGAACTATAAACTTACTCTTAAGAAAAATTCAAAGTGTACCCGTGATTACAATAAATATTGCTAAAAATAATAATTATAGCAAGTTAGTTGTAATAAGCAATTTTGAACCAAACGTGGTGATTTTTAAGCATACAATGATTCTAATGACCATTTTTGATTACCTTAAATATTTTTTTAATCACCAACTTGAGCTATAACATCTTAAAGTCAAAGATTAAAGCCGTTTAACCGAAAAATAATCATTTTGTTCAAAACGTACAAAATAAGGAAATTCAAAGAATAAGCTACATTTTCACGAGCAAATCAATGATATCATCATTTGAACTAGTTTTAACACAATCCTAAGTTTTAAAAACATTTTAACTATAGAAAAAACCGTAATCCTAATTACGTGTAGTTTGACCAAAATATCAAAATTAAGCAAACAAGCCTACTTTGTTTCAAAATCAGTTTCTAAACACTCCTAATGCATCACTAAGCCTAACTAAGCTAGCAAAACATTAAATTTCCAAGAATTTCACCAAATTCTATCCTAAAACCTTAACTAGCGAATCGATAGCCAAAAACTATCCAAAATGCTTTAATCAAGCCTAAAAACTAACACAGAACAATCACATTATCTATCTAAGCATAAAGGAATCCAAAATTGGGTCAAAAACAAACTTTTTCCAAAAAGTCGAAAATTTGACTCTAGGAGAGAATTCGAATTTTAACCAAGAAAGAGTACATTTTATGCCAAATTGACGATGAAATCGAGTTTAGAAGGCAAGAGAAAACAAGATTTGAGCTTTGAATCGTTGATTTTGGTTGAGATTTGAGGTTGGAATGATGGTGGTGGTGCCGTCGGTCGAAGGGAGCCAGAAGGGAGAAGAACACAAAAAAAAAGGGGAAAGAGAAGAAGAAAGGAAAGAAAAAGGAAAAAGAAAGTGGCCCGTGTGGCTCGCGGGCTTATTTCCCCGACTCGACTTGCACAATTTTTAACTTTTTAAGATTTTAAAATTTTAAAGGGTTTAAGAAAAGATAAATACAATTTTACCTCGGAGTTTAATTCGGTTATTTTTATATAACTAACTAAAATAAGAAGAGAAAAGACAAAGAAACGGAGTAAAATTAATATATTTTCTTTTTTATTAAAAACACAAATTACACCGGTTCTACAACTAAATTCCAGAAATGACGTGGAAAGAAAGACAAGTTTAAAGCTTCTTTGACCATCCAGAGTAAATCAACGGAGTGTATTGAAAATATTTCGAAATAACTTAACATCTTGCACTCACGCTTCTGTAAATCTCCGATATCGTCCATAAGTTTAACCAAAGCCCTTTTTACTTTCTTAGTGTTTGAAATTCCATCCCTTGGTCCAGTATCTCTATAATTAAGTTCGAAAAGAAGTTTTGACACTGTGTCTTGAAATAAACGATCTTCCGCGCAGTCGGGATCACCGATAGTAAATTTAACATTTGTAGATATTTCCCGAATGATCTTCCTTTGCGGAGTTGTAAATGGAAATTTTGACATAGTGAGGATTTGCACGAGTCCTGAATATATTTCCTTTCTTTTTGCGAAGAAATTCTGATGTATTCTTTCCTCGGTAGAATCCGAAAAAGCTTCAATTAATATTTTGATAAGAAATGAAGTTGGATCAAAGTAAAAGAAATCTCGGTTTCCATATGTTGAAATAGGGTTAGGTTTCTTGCTTTCAATTCAAAATTCTAATTCAGAGATCATTGCCGAGACATAACGGTTTATATGAATTGGAGAAATTTTCTTATTGGTGAAGTGAGGGAGAAAACTGAAGAATGACTCTAAATCGAATTTGAAATCAATTTCTGCATCCCGATACTTGACGAAAAGGTCATCCCCACATTCTTTTAACAGTTTGCGAAGAGAACGCATCTGAGAACGCAGCTCTTTTAACAGATTGATTTGAAATGTTGAAAACGGGAAGTCTGAGGAATAGAGGTGCCTAATGAATGCTCTATAGACGTCTAACCTTCTACTAGGATTTAACAGATTTCCAATAAATGGAGCTTTTGTTTTATCAGGGTGTCGTATCTCTTTAAATTCGAACAAGTCTGGATAATTGAAAATAGTTGGATATTCGTCCCGAATTTCATCTTCCATAATCAGGAGTTCTTTATGACTGAGCCTCCCTTTTGGATCATGAAGAGGGTCGAATTCTGGTTCATTTGAGTAAAACTTATCCAAAAGCAATGAAATCTCTAAGTCAGATGAAATTATCCGGCTTCTTGGACTACAAGGATCAAGAACTAAGTCTTGATGAGATTCATCAGGGTTTAGATTTATTTTAGGTTTATAAAGAAAAACTTCGCCGGTTTCCGAAGTTGTGGGAGAGCAACTGCCATTTGCACTTTTTTCGTAGTCGGTTAAGTTTGAACTGGAAACTACAGAAATTAAAACCATAATTAATATTTTGTTTTTAATAATTTTGAAAAGGGTTTACTGTAATGGCGACTTTAAATCCTATACCGACAAACTCTCTACTTGTTAAGCATGTGTGTTTCTTGTCAATTTATCTTTGAAACAAGTGGCCAGGCAGACAACGGAGAGGCAGGATCCTTTTGGTTCCAATATAATTGGAGACTGTTCGGAAAATTCAACAACCAGGTCCGTGTATAATTGTCTTTCTTAGACACCACCCAAGAATCTCAGATATCTTGATAGAATCAACGATTACCTTAACAGACAGAAAATTAAAGTCCCCGGCAGCGGTGCCAAAAACTTAACCTTCCTCGTGATATGGCCAAAACGGACGATTTTATTTGCGCGGTGTCGTTAGGCCGCGACGCGTCAGAATCAGCTACCACGGGGGCGAGTAATGGTTTTATTATTTATATTTAGCTGGGGTTCCTAGCTATAACTCACCTACTTGTCTTCCTTTTAACGAGTAAGTGGTAAATATAACTCAGGTACGTATTTTTGTATGTTTGCTCAGTAACGTGGGACAAAAGTGCCTATATAGTTAACCCTAGTGACAAGAGGTGATAGATTAAAGTTAACTAAGTAAAACAGTAATTTGACTATAAAAGTAAAGATAGATAGGTATGAAGAATAGTGTTCTGAAGGGGAATTATCGCAAGAGTTTAACTTCCTAGGATAAACACTAAACCTTAATCAACTGGGCTATGAACTTAACTGATTTGTCACTAAGAGTTTAGGCCTTGAAGATTCTGGCTAAGACGGATATCCCTACTCCCAACGTTAACCTAAAAGGTTTAAACGACCTTATGGAATGAATCCTATGTACATGAACAAAGTGGTATACCCATAAAGGAAAGTCTCAGCTTTTCTTAATCCTAGTTGTTTTAACTAAAGCAATATCCTACCACTTAATCACTATGCTATGCCTTAACATTAATAGATGTGCAATCTTAGATATTCTAAGGTACTGCTAATTGGGATAGAAGTCTCTCCTTTGCGATCACTTATTCAACCCCAAATCATCTTACAATATCTCAACAACATTGCTTCTGACGCGAATCATGCTTCTGAGTAAGCTAGTATTCACTGAACTCTCTAATGCTAACTCTAATCACAACCTAAATGGGCAGCTCTTCTATGACGAACAAGTGGTTATTCGTAAATAGGTACTATATCCCTATTGTGACGTTAAGTACACATAACTACTTACCTTGTATCCTAGGGTTGATCAGGTCCTAATACTAGGTTATAGCCACGTGAATAAGCGGAAAGGATGATCCGTAAATTAAACTTCTAAACCGTCAAGGTTTTAGCATAACAGTATGATAAGTTTCAGATAAAATATTCAACATATAATAAACATTTGTAAGAGATAGATACTCATGTAAGATGAAAGCAACTCAAGATAATAACTTTATTAAATTAAGGAAAGCGTTCACCGTTTACAGACGAGATCTGGACCATTACAAGTGCTGACAACCTCTAGACCGCTCCTATTACAATCTTCGGCGTTCGCCTCCAGGTACTTGATTTTCTGCTCGGAGGTGAGAAGGCCTTGAAAGCTCTAGTGATAGAAAGGGTATTGTAGTGAGAGAGTGAAGAGAGGTGTGTGGAAATTGGATGACAAAAAGCCCTTTAAATAGACTAGAAAATTGCCTGCAAAGGCCTGGCAGGCCGTTTGGCAGGCCGTATTTGGCAGGCCATTTGCCAGGCAAGCCGTTTTTTGGGGACATTTGCTGGACCGTTTGGCAGGCCATACCCCATACTGGCAAGCCGTATGGCAGGCCGTTTTTTTGGTCTGATCAGCCTTGATTCACTGGATCGTAACTTGATTTCTTGTCTTTCACCGTTTTCGCTCTAGAATCTTCGTTTTAGCTCCGTTTCTCTTGATTCTTTTTGCATCGTCTTCGTAATTACTTTACCTACAAATATAACTGAAAAAAGATTATTTTGCCGACAAAGCTTTGAACTTTATGCTTTTGGGACTCAATATCGGGGGTAAAAACATGACTTTTTAGCCGATATCAAATATCTCACACTTAAACTTTGCTTGTCCTCAAGCAAACTTCTGAACTTAAAACAGCGAGGACTTTAATTCGTAGTGATCAAGTTGTTTTTGTTCCGCAAGGCGGAAGAGCGGAAACTTAGTTTTTATTCTTTTTGTTATTGTTACAACTTAAGAAATACGGGTGTTGACGATACATATAAAGTTCATAGGGGTTGGAATCAGGTTTCTCTATTTTGATGCCCTTTCCCTTATTATTTTCTTTTGCTTTTTCAAATTAGGTCGAGGTAATTTCTATAACATCATCGGAATCCTCATCGGGATCCGATTAGTCGGAAAATTGGTAATGTTCCCAATATTTTGCTTCCTCGGCGGAAACACCATTGACCATTATTAACTTTGGTCCATTGGTTGAGGATTTTCTTTTATTTATCTGTTTTTCTGTGGTTCCTAATATTTTCTCCTCCGGAACCTCTTCTTCCGGTTCCTCTTCTTCCGGTTCCTCCTCTTCCGGTTCCTCTTCTTCTGGTTCCTCTTCTTCCGGTTCCTCTTCGGGAATTTGTGAATCTTCCCAAAATATATTCGATTCTTCATTATTATTAGGTGAGTCGATGGGATTTGTACTAGAGGTAGACATCTATCACACAATATCAAACACGTTAAGAGATTAATATATCACATAATATTTACATGTTAATAATATATAGTTTCCAACAAAAAGTGTTAAGCAATCGTTTTTAAAGAAAACACGGTCGAAGTCCAGACTCACTAATGCATCCTAACAAACTCGGTTAGACACATACTAATGCAATTTCTGGTTCTCTAAGACCAACACTCAGATACCAACTGAAATGTCCCGTTCATATTGATTATAAACGTTCCATATTAATTGATTTCGTTGCGAGATTTTGACCTCTATATGAGACGTTTTTCAAAGACTGCATTCATTTTTAAAACAACCATAACCTTTATTTTATCGATAAAGGTTTAAAAAGCATTACGTAGATTATCAAATAATGATAATCTAAAATATACCGTTTACACACGACCATTACATAATGGTTTACAATAAGAATATATTACATCAAAATAAGTTTCTTGAATGCAGTTTTTACACAATATCATACAAGCATGGACTCCAAATCTTGTCCTTATTTTAGTATGCAACAGCGGAAGCTCTTAATAATCCCCTGAGAATAAACATGCTTAAAACGTCAACAAAAATGTTGGTGAGTTATAGGTTTAACCTATATATTATCAAATCATAATAATAGACCACAAGATTTCATTTTTATAACACATCTCATATCAGGCATTTCGCAAACTGCATAGACAAAAATCATTCATATAGTGAACACCTGGTAACCGACATTAACAAGATACATATAGAACATCCCAATCATTCCGGGACACCCATCGGACATGATAAACTCGAAGTACTAAAGCATTCCAAATTCCAGAATGAGGGTTGTTAGTTCCCGTAGATCTACCTTTAGGATTCGCGTCAATTAGGGGCCAGTTCCCTAATTCTTAGGCTACCAAGCTATAAGGGGCATATTCGGTTTAATAATTCAACCATAGAATATAATTTCGATTACTTGTGTCTATTTCATAAAATATTTATAAAACTGCATGTATTCTCATCTCAAAAATATTAGATTTTAAAAGTGGGACTATAACTCACTTTCACAGATTTTTTTTACTTCTTTGGGAAGTAAGACTTAGCCACTGGTCGATTCACGAACCTATAACAAATATGTACATATATATCAAAGTATGTTCAAAATATATTTACAACATTTTTTTATTACGTTTTAATGATTTGAGTTTGTTAAGTCAGCAGTCCTCGTTAGTAACCTACAACTAGTTGTCCACAGTTAGATGTACAGAAATAAAGCAATATATACTATCTCGAATTAATCCACGACCCAGTGTCTACAAGTCTTAGACTCGATCACAACTCAAAGTATATATATTATTTTGGAATCAACCTCAACCCTGTATAGCTAACTCAAACATTACTGCATATAGAGTGTCTATGGTTGTTCAGAAATATATATATATATATATGGGTCGATATGATATGTCAAAACATTGTATACGTGTCTATAGTATCCCAAGATTTCATAATATGTATAATACAATATAAATTAGTTAGGATATGTTTAGTCTAGATTTGTTACAAAATTTTCGTAGCTAAAACTAGCAAATTTATCCAATTTTGTTTTACCCGTCATTTCTTCGTTTCAAATCCGTTTTGAGTGATTCAAGTTGATATGGTTTCATATTGAACTTAAGTTTATGGATCTAAACAGAAAAAGTATAAGTTTAAAGTCGAAAATACAGGTTACAAGTCAATATTATAAGAGGTAGTCATTTCAGTCGAAAGAACGACGTCTTGATGACCATTTTGAAAAACATACTTCCACTTTGAGTTTAACCATGATTTTTGGATATAATTTGATGTTCATAAGAAAAATCATTTTCCCATAAGGACAACTTTTAAATCAAAGTTTATCATAGTTTTTAATTAACTAACCCAAAACAGCCCGCGGTGTTACTACGACGGCGTATGTCCGATTTTACGGTGTTCTTCGTGTTTCCAGGTTTTAAATCATTAAGTTAACATATAATATAGATATAGAACATGTGTTTAGTTGATTTTAAAAGTCAATTTAGAGGGATTAACTTTGTTTTGTGAACAAGTTTAGAATTAACTAAACTATGTTCTAGTGATTACAAGTTTAAATCTTCGAATAAGATGGTTTTATATGTATGAATCGAATGATGTTAAGAACATCATTACTACCTTAATTTTAGTAGGTAAATCTACTGGAAATGAGAAAAATAGATCTAGCTTCAAAGGATCCTTGGATGGCTTGAAAATTCTTGAAGCAGAATCATGACACGAAAACAAGTTCAAGTAAGATTTTTACTCGAATTAAGATAGTTTATAGTTATAGAAATCGAATCAAAGTTTGAATATGAATATTATCTTGAATAAGAAAGATAACCTACTGTAAATAACAAAGGTTTCTTGATCTTAGATGATTACTTGGAATGGATTAGAAAGCTTGGAATTAAACAAGTAAACTTGAAAGGATTTTTGAAGTGTTCTTGAAGTGTTCTTCCTATGATGATTATAGCTTGATTCTTGAAGTAATTTTTGATGAATATGATGATTAGTTTACTGGAAAGATTCGTTCATAAGTGTGTGTAGGTGTTGAGAGAGAATTAGAAAGAGAATTGGAAGTGAAATGGATTGATTGGTGAGTGGTGAATTATGAGTGGTGAGTGGGGTTAAAAGGAGTTCTAGTTAGTTGACTAGTTCATGGTAGAAGTTAAATTTGATTAGTCATGCATGACATAATCAAGAGTGGAATCCCATGCTGGTTCCTATTGGTATATACTCATAGTAAGTATATCTAGAAGCTGTGTATAATACGAATACGAATACTGAATGACTACGAGTAGAATTGTTGATGAAAATGAATGGAAATGTAATTGTAAGCATTTTTGCTAAGTAGAATTACTTTGATATGTGTTTTGAAGTCTTTCAAAAGTGTACTAATACATCTTAATACACTACATGTATATTCATTTTAACCGAGTCGTTAAGTCATCGTTAGTCGTTACATGAAAGTGTTGTTTTTGAAATCTTTAAGTTAACGATCTCATTTAATGTTGTTGAAAGCTTTAAATCAAATTTTAACACATTTTTAATAAAGCGATATTAACCCAAACAAACAAATTTCCAGGGGCTCTGCCCCTTGGACCCCGCCAGGGTTGCCACCCCTTGGACCCCGCTATCAGGGGCGCTTCCCCCGAACCCCCATCATAATCAAGATAAGTTCAAACAAGTGTGCACTCCACACTTTCCCAAACTTGTTCGATATTTATCAAGGTTATTTTGGTTAACAAATTAATCCCATTACACTTAAATCATATTGGTGACACAAATCACCAACAATGAATATATCATAATATGATACATATGTATTTAGTAAGGCGTTGCTATAACGATAATCGTTATATATATCGTTTTGAGTTTCATAATTCAATAGTCTCATTTTATGTATATAACTCATTGTTAATATACCTAGTGAGATACTTACTTTTCATAATATCATGTTATCTATATACATATCCATATATATCATCATATAGTTTTTACAAGTTTCAGCGTTCGTGAATCGCCGGTCAACTTGGGTGGTCAATTTTCTACATGAAACCTATTTCAATTAATCAAGTCTTAACAAGTTTGATTGCTTAACATGTTGAAAACATTTAATCATGTTAATATTAGATATCATTTAATAAATATAATTATGGAAAAGTTCGGGTCACTACACCATGCGATCGCATGGCCAGCTGGATCCAGCTCAATCACTTTGTTTTCCAGTTTGTCGACGTATTATAATAATATATAATATAATATATATAATTTTATATAATTATATATATTATATTATATTCTTGTGCATAGTAGACTTGTAATTTTAGGTCCGATGACTCGCGTGTTGATGCTCGGTTTATGTCCCGGTTCCGGATTTTCGAACGTCTTTTCGTACACGTAGATATCTTGTACTTTGTGTTTCGCGACTTGTACTCTTGTAATTTTTAGACGTTTCTCATCAATAAATTGAACCACTTGGATTGTATCTTGTACATTTGAGCTTTTTGGTCATTTGCGTCTTCAAATCGTCGTTTTCTTCTTTTGTCTTCGCACTTATTTATTTAAACGAATATTACTTGAAAATAGAACAATTACAACTGAAAACTTTACATATTGGAAGGATATTGTGCCTAAATATATGTTCATTTGGAGCACTATCAAATATCCTCACACTTGAGCGTTGCTTGTCCTCAAGCAATACAGAACTTAAAATAAAATCACACTTCACTCGAATCACCTTTTTTTATTCTCACACTTTATACATCAGTTATTTTGATACGGTGGTATAAACAATGATAGTAACGATGTGGTTTACAGTCCCACATGACTATGAAAATTTAGATCCTTTAAGGAAATTGAATCTTTATGAAAACATTTGATCTTTTGAAAATTCATTCTAGCTTTTACCCTAGATAAGTTTTCCAGAATAACCCTTCACCGGTGTTTGCAAAATGTTTTTGTGGGTTTTGTGGGTTTCAGATTTGAAAATTTTAGCTTAAAACTTATGGTTTTGTGTCACCCACTTGCTAACCTTGCATTAGGAAAGCACACGTCCAGTATACTTGCTCCGTATATTACCTTTCGGTAAACTACCGTCCGGTTGTAAAGGAAAGCATTGAACAAGCAACTGTTAAGGCAATGTCTAATGACATGCAGATGTCCATGGTCTACAACGTGTCGGATGCAATTACTATCCTTTGTAGGAGCAATAGTAAAGATCACCCTATAATTTTTCGGTCTGGCACAAGGTCCTGTCTTTGACCATGCTATGCAACCACCGTTCTTACGGTTGACACCCGAATTGGTTCAGGTGACCTAATGAATTCCAGGTGAATTCCTAGGATTTTACGTTCAATGGTAATGAATGCATTGAAAATTGGTTTTTAGAAAACAAATCGGTTTTAATTTGATCAAAATATTTTCTCGTTCAAGCTCGGGTTTAGATATCATAGAATTCCATGAGTTTGTAATTCTCAATCTTTAAAGTCAATCTCAAGGATTGAGTAATATCAGGCTAAAAAGCTGATTTTTAATCTTTTAAGGAGATTATCCTTTCTGGGGTCTGACTTGTAACATCCGTGTTACATTCGTCCCACATCGGTTGGAGAGGGGAACGAAGCATGCCTTATAAGGGTGTGGACACCTTTCTTAGCATGACGCGTTTTGGGACCACAAGTGCAGCAGATCTCATGAAAACTCTGCAGTTAAGCGTGCTCAAGCGAGAGCACTACCAGGATGGGTGACCTCCTGGGAAAGTGTTCGTCGTCTTTGGTCGTCAAGAAAAATCTGTGCGCCTACAGGCAAAGCGGACAATATCATGCTACGGGGAACGTGTTACCTGGGATGTTACAGATGGTATCAGAGCCAGGCCCCGGACCAAACGTGCACAGCGAGGACGCTGTGTCCCATTAGGGGGGAGGATTGTAACATCCGTGTTACATTCGTCCCACATCGGTTGGAGAGGGGAACGAAGCATGCCTTATAAGGGTGTGGAGACCTTTCTTAGCATGACGCGTTTTGGGACCACAAGTGCAGCAGATCTCATGAGAACTCTGCAGTTAAGCATGCTCAAGCGAGAGCACTACCAGGATGGGTGACCTCCTGGGAAAGTGTTCGTCGTCTTTGGTCGCCAAGAAAAATTCATGCGCCTACGGGCAAAGCGGACAATATCATGCTACGGGGAATGTGTTACCTGGGATGTTACATGATTCATTAGTCTTATCAAGCTAATTTGCAAAGCCCTCCCCATTTTACGAGACAGATCCTTTCATGGTTAGGATAAGTCTGACCACTTGGCGACCCTGTTTGATGCTGAGGTCCGTGGATTTCCTGCTGATTTTAGAGATGACTTTTCTAGATTTTTCGTCAACCTACAGCTGGTCTGGACGACAACTTCTTGACCTAAATCAAGAAGCGCGTGTCTTTTTTGGAAGACTTTACTTCCTTTTAATGATGGAATTGATTCATCGTGTAGATCCATCTATTCTTTCAAAGGTATTACAATAAATCGGGTAAAACTGATTAGTTTAGTCCAAAACAAAAGTACCTGCAATAATCTGTACCAAATATGTGATATGTGTTTTAAAGAAATTAGTAAATTTTTCCCACACTTAGCTTTTATTTATTCTTTTCTTTGCCTTTTTATTCTCTTCTATTCCATTTTAAATGAATTCGAGCGTTTTGGGTTGTTTCTCCATTTATGTTCTCTCCGAGGTAACAATAATTTCGGCATTAACACCTAGTTTTATCGTTCATAAATATGTATAAATATGATTTTGAATTCATTTAATTGAAAATTTTTAAATTTTCACAAAATTTGGCAATTAAACTAAGTGTAAACCCGAGAGAATTTATAACCCTTCCCCACACTTGAGATCATGCAATGCCCTCATTTGCATGAAATCAGACAATAATTATAAATTCATGAGGGTGATTAGTGTAGAAAAGTGATTAAATATACCGAATTTGCAAACATATTATTTTATATCACATTTGATATTTTACGTCTTGTCGTGAAAATTAGTAGCTTTTGCTGAACTTAATATCAGTCTTTGAAAGTGCGCTATTTTACCCTGTTTTGTACATAAGATAAACTACAAACATACATAATATTTTTATTAAATAATTTTTTTTATAAAACCTTTATTTATTAAAACAATTTAAATGAATAATTTTTTTTTTAAAATTTTGTTTCCTTTTACTTTAGGTAGTTTCGGTATGTTTACCTAGTCCGTCCCTCGATAAAATTTAAAATGTGTCGTTTTTAAAGCTATTGTTTTAAAAGCAAAGATTTTTGGATTTTTTTTAATTTTTTTTGGTATACTTTAGATCAATAAAATTAAAAATAAAAATAACAAAATTTTTCGCCCTGCCCTCGGGTAAAGCAATTTCGATTCTATGATCTAGTCTTTAACTTACGACGAATTTTAGAAATCATTTTTTAAACTTAATGAAATAAAGTAAATTTTATTTTTAAATTCACACAAAACTTAAATTTAAATAGCGTATTAATTTCATACAAACCTACAAAACAAAATAAAATTCAGAATGGGGGGTAGAAAACTAGTTCTTTAGTGTCTGCTAGTGGAAAAGACCAATCGGATTCCATTCTCAGAACTACACGAGAACAGAACAAATAACTCTAGACAGCATTATTTCTTAGAACATTTGAATCTCCCCACACTTAGGTAGCTGTGGTTTTGAAATTGTGATTAACTTCATTGCCAATTTCTTTTGGACCATAATCAACTTGCATATCTGTGACTTTTGCTTTAAGCCATTGGTCGGATTTCTGTGTAATATCTACAAATTCAACTAGTTTCGCCTTTTCTTTAGGCGAAAGATTGATACTAACTGGTTACATAACTTAAAGTTCCCCTTGGTTCTAGCATCGCGAATCCGTTTAATAAGTTTCTTCATTGAACTGTTAATAACGGGGTCATTTAATTTCGTATCAACAACGGGGTTCTTTGTTATCAGGTCATCATTAGGTTTTACTTCATCTTCCCCACACTTAGGCGTTTTATTATTGTTAAGCACTACCGTTGGAGTTGGTAAAATAATATGGTTCTTACCAATCATTTTTGTTGGTTCAACGATTTTGGTTGGTGGAGATTTAGTCTTTCGACAAACAAAGGTGATCGATTTTTCACCATCACTAAGTGTCATTCTACCCTCTCTTACATCAAATAACGCCCTGGTGGATGCTAAGAATGGTCGACCTAAAATTAGAGGAATGTTTGAGTCCTCTTCTATGTCAATGACAATAAATTCGACTAAAAAGGTTAAATTACCCACTTGAACGGGTAGGTTGTCAGCGATTCCAACTGGGTGCCTAATGGTTTAATCAAATAGTCGAACACTCATTTCCGTTGGACTTAACTTACCTACTCATATTCTCTTATATAATGAAAGAGGCATAACACTTACACTCGCACCTAAATATGCTAGTGCATCATACATGACACAATCACTAAGTAGACAAGGAACAATAAATTCACCCGGATCACCCACCTTGGGTGGTAGTTTCGGTGGAACTGTCTTCACCGGGTTTATTTTTACGGTTTTTGCTTCTTGTACTTTCTTATTCTTCTTCTTCTTTCCAGAGGTATCACAAACTTTAATACCTATTACTTTCTCATACTCAACTCCTTTTCATGGAAACGGGATGGGTGGTTTGTATGGTGCCACCACTGGCTTTACATACTCGGGTGGTGGTGGTGTTGTAACTTCTTAATTGTTACTCACATCGAAAACCTTCCCATCTTCTGATGCTGGTTTTTCAGAATTTGTTGATACCATATTAACATTCTCATTCTGAGGATTTACTTTAGTATTACTCGGTAGCTTTCCTTGTTCCCTCTTACTCATCAAGCTAGCAAGAGTACCTACGTGTTTTTCTAGATTCAAAATGGAAGCTTGTTGAGTTCTTAATGACTGATCAAACCTCTCATTTGTTTGGGTTTGAGATGTAATAAATTGTGTTTGAGATTCCATTAGCTTTGCCATCATTTCTTCCAGATTTGGCTTTTTCTCTTCGGTTTGTTGTGGTGGTTTATACAAGATAGGTCTTTGTTGATTGAAAGTGTTGTTTTGAGTTGGTTGGTTATTCGGACCTTGTTGGTTGTACGAGTTATTGTTTGGTCCATTTGGATTGTAAAGAATGTTTTGATTTCGATTAAAGTTTGGCCTTGGCGGTTGATAATTATTTTGATAATTATTTCCCGACCTTTGGTTCATGTAGGAAACATTCTCACGTTGTTCCATCGTTTGCTCAATGTGACAATCTTTTGTTAAGTGTGGTCCACCGCATTGCTCACAACTGATTCGTATTGTGTGAATATCTTTATTCATCTTTTCCATTCGTCTCTCGAAAGCATCTATTTTTGCGGAAACGGAATCAAAGTCATGGCTAGAATCGGCTCTAGCAGCTTTAGATGAACGAAAGATATCTTTTTCTTGGTGCCACTCATGTGAGTGGGAGGCTGTGTTATCAATAATTTTATGAGCGTCGGTTGCGGTTTTCTTCATAATGGAACCACCAGCTGCTGTGTCGATGTCTTTTCGTGTAGCAACGTCGCATCCTTGGTAGAATATTTGTACTATTTGATAAGTGTCTAAACCGTGTTCAGGACATCCTCTCAACAACTTTCCGAATCTTGTCCACGCCTCATATAATGTTTCATTTGGCTTTTGCGCGAACGTAACAATTTCTCCTTGAAGTCTCACGGCTTTAGATGCCGGAAAGAATCTTTTAAGAAATTTTTCAACTAAGACATCCCATGTGTCAATCGCCCCTTCAGGTAACGATTCTAACCAATCTTTGGCTTCTCCCTTTAAAGTTCAGGGAAATAACATGAGATAGATCTGTTCATCCTCAACTTCTCTGATTTTAAATAGAGTACAGATCCTATTAAAGGTTCGAAGATGTTCGTTTGGATCTTCTTTTGGCGTACCACTATATTGGCACTGATTAGTTACCATGTGTAGGATTTGTCCTTTGATTTCATAATCTGAATATCTGGCTTAATAATGGCGTGACCTTGGCCCGTGCGTGTAGCTCTCATTCGATCTTCCATACTTAGAGGTTCCGTTACTTCCATAATTGAATTTGTTGAATACGAATCACTAGAGGATTCTGATTTAATGGTTTCTTCCTCGACAATCTCTGGATGTGTAATTTGTGGTTCCGGAGGAAAGATTGGTGGTTCAGGATCTCTGAATTGTCCTTGAATATCCTCCGGGTTCTCAATTGTGAAATCAGGTTCAAAAAATGGATTATCGGAAATTTGAGTTGGAGAACTTATTCGACTAGATGATGTTTCTAAAGAAAAATTAACGGCGACAATATTGGCTAGATGTCTTGATCGAGTTATAGGTGGTGAACATATGAAAGGTGGTGAACGTTTTGCTCGGTGCATTCACTGAATATCCTATTAGTTATAAAAGATAAAAATTATATAAGCTATCAAATTAATAGACTTTTCTGATTTTGCCCACGTTTCGAATAGCCAATAGATGCAGCAGGTAGCCAGGACCCTTTAAATAGGAAGCCCACAACTAGCCATTAACAAATCCAACTATTACTACGAACTAGAAAATTTTGGATGTCTATCAATTTAACCGCTTAAAATAATTTTTCGTCGAAATTTAAAGAAGATAAAATCTGTCCTAAAAACTAGAGCGTAGAAATGAGGAAGAAAAAGAGCGCGTCGAAAAACGTCGAAAAATAAAAATAAGAAAGAAAAACGTCAAAACTTAAAAGTCTAAAAACTAAATCTAAAGAGTTGCGCCTAAAGGTATTAAAGCTTAAAAGGAATTCTATATCCAAAACGGCAATAACTTAAAAGGCACTAAAATATATAAACGGCGTCGCAAAATTCTAAAGCGCCTAAATCTTAATATAAAGAAAAAGCACTTAAGGAATTTTATGGCAAAGTATAAAAACTAGAAATATAAAAATAACTATGGCAAAATACTAAACTTAAAACTATATAGCGAATGATAAATATTACAAAATAAACTATAAAAATACAAATTATAATTAAAATGATAAAAATATAAATTTTATAAAGATATTATTTTTATATTATTATTTTATAAAAGTATTAATTTTATATAATTAAAAATAATATATAAACTTAATATTACAATTTAAATATAAAAACTAGAATTAAAAACTAATTAATAAACTTAAACCCTAAATAATAATAATAATAATAATAAATTAAAAACCATACCTGCAATAAATGAGTCCGAGGTATTGTGCCTGTCAGACCATCTCATGCGACCGCATGAGGTTTGGTCGTCCGGGTCATGCGACAGCATGACCCAACAAATCCTGAATTCATTCGGGCTTTTAACAGGCTCGGCCCAATTTATATTTTTATTTGATTTTTGATTTTAATAAAGAAAGTATTTATAGAATATTTATATAAAATATAATAAACTTATATTTTAAAATCTTAAAAATAAAAGTACTTTTTAATTTTATAAATAAAGTCTTAAAATATATATATATATATATATATATATATATATATATATATATATATATATATATATATATATATATATATATATATATATTATTTTTAACACTTATTATAAATACAAAATATTTTTGCGAAATAAGAAATAATATATTTTTACAAAAATATAGTTTTACTAAAATATAGCGTAAAAATATAGCGTTTTGCTGGGTCCCCGGCAGCGGCACCAAAAACTTGATGTGTGCGAGGTGTAGTACGAAATACTATTATTTTTATTACAAAATACGATACAAATTACACAAGTTTTTTATTTATTTATGGAATATACCTAAACCTTGCTACAACACTTATATGCAGTGTACCTAATCATAGAGTAGTGTAGTTTTTAGTAAGTTCGGTTCGTTCCACAGGGAGAAAGCTTATTGCGTACACTATATTTTTAAACAATTATATTTGTATATATATATATATATATATATATATATATATATATATATATATATATATATATATATATATATATATATATATATATATATATATATATATATATATATATATATTAGTAATATAGTAGTATTATTATTATTATAAAAGGAGGGTTTTACCGTTTAATGGTCGGTTTGTCGATTTTAAATAAAGCGTAAAGATAAATGACGATAATATAAATGACAGAATTTAAATTGCGATAAAGTAAATTGCAGTAATTAAAATGACAGTAAATAAAGGTACGATGAAATATGAAATAAACGTATTATGCTTATTTAAACTTCCGTAATCATGATGTTTGACGTTTTGATTTTAATTTATTTATCTGGGTGAATTGTCCTTTGTCCTGGATTATTTGATACCTATTTGGTTTTTGTCCATAATAGTCCATCGGTCATAATTATAAAATCCTCGTCAAATTAACCTTATTCCCAAAGTCAAATATTTCAACTAACTAGGGATTCGAACTGTAACAAGGTTTTAATATTTGTTTAATGATTACACCAGGTTATCGACTGCGTGTAATCCAAGGTTTTATTACTTTGTTAACAATTACACCAATTATCCTTGTATGTAATCCACCCCTGTTTTAATGAGATATGAATATTAATTTACCCACTTGATCAGAATGAATAATCAATTACCCAACCCGAATAATTAATTAAATGATTGTAAACGATGTCGTATAAACGTCACTAAATAGGACATTCGTAATCAATTTAATAATTATTAGTTTAACTAATTTGAAGATAGGTTCGACAGGTTCTATTGAGTTGTCGTTCAATTAGACAATACCTCCTACCTATTAATAGTCAATAGTCCAATGTTCACAAGTGTCGGTCTTTTGTCCAAACCCAAATTATGGTACAAAATCCAATAACCCCATCTTAATATTTTGCCCAACATCACGATTACTTCGGCTCAAATAAGCATAATAATAACTTAGTTACGAGACATTAAATTAAAAAGGAAGAACATAGCTTACAGTGGTGATTAATCGCGTAGCATTACACGGACAAAGTTCTAACTTACAAAACCTTAAAATATTTCTTACAATAACCCAATTATTATTAAACTTAATTTAAACTTAATATTATAAATATAAATATATATATTACATTGATCAGAGGAAGGAAAAGAAAAAGATGTGTAAAACTCGTCCGAAAATTGGTGAATTTATAGACTTGGCCACACTTTCCCTGCCATACAATCGCATGGGATTAAGGCAGCCAGGTCATGCGATCGCATGGCCAGCTAGATCCAGCTCAATCACTTTGTTTTCCAGTTTGTCGACGTATTATAATAATATATAATATAATATATATAATTTTATATAATTATATATATATTATATTATATTCTTGTGCATAGTAGACTTGTAATTTTAGGTCCGATGATTCGCGCGTTGATGCTCGGTTTATGTCCCGGTTCCGGATTTTCGAACGTCTTTTTGTACACGTAGATATCTTGTACTTTGTGTTTTGCGACTTGTACTCTTGTAATTTTTAAACGTTTCTCATCAATAAATTGAACCACTTGGATTGTATCTTGTACATTTGAGCTTTTTGGTCATTTGCGTCTTCAAATCGTCGTTTTCTTCTTTTGTCTTCGCACTTATTTATTTAAACGAATATTACTTGAAAATAGAACAATTGCAACTGAAAACTTTACATATTGGAAGGATATTGTGCCTAAATATATGTTCATTTGGAGCACTATCAGTGATCGCAAAGGAGAGACCTCTAATCCAATTAACAGTACCTTAGAATATCTAAGATTGCACATCTGTTAATGTTAAGGCACAACGTAGTATTAAGTGGTGGAATATTACTTTAGTTAGACTAACTAGGATTAAGAAAAGCTGAGACTTTCCTTTAGGAATATACCACTTTGTTCATGTACCTAGGATTCCATCTATAAGGTCGCTTAAACCCTCTAAGGTTAGCGTTGGGAGTAGGGATATCCGTCTTAGCCAGAATCTTCAAAACCTAAACTCTTAGTGACAAATTAGTTAGGTTCATAGCCCAGTTGATTGAGGTTTAGTGTTTATTCTAGGAAGTTAAACTCTTGTGATAGTTCCCCATCAGAATTCTATTCTCATACCTATCTATCTTTATCTTTATAGTTAAATTACCATATTATTAGTTAATCTTAATCTATCACCTCTTGTCACTAGGGTTAACTATATAGGCACTTTCATCCCATGTTACTGAGCAAACATACAAAAATACGAACCTGAGTTATATTTACCACTTACTCGTTAAAAGGAAGACAAGTAGGTGAGTTATAGCTAGGAAACCCCAGCTAAATATAAATAATAAAACCATTACTCTATTTTGGTAGCTAATTCTGACGTGTTGCGACCTAACGACATCGCACAAGCAAAACCGTCCGTTTTGGCCATATCAGGGTACTGTCTGTATTTGGGTGGATCCTTGATTGCTTGGAAAAGTATAAAAACAACTCACTGTATCTAGATCCTCTACTGAATCTGAATACAGAGTACTGGCTGCCACCACTTATGAGATAATGTGGGTGGTTAAGCTTCTCGATGATCTAAAAATAAAAAACCTGCTACCTGTAAATCTTTATTGTGATAACAAATATACTCTTCTTCTTGCTGCTAATCCTGTCTTTCATGAAAGGTCAAAACACTTTGAAATTGATGTTCATATTGTTAGAGACAAAAACATTTCTGGTCTAATTAAAACAAGTTATATTAACACTGAAAATCAGGTAGCAGACATCTTCACTAAAGCTCTTGGCAAGGTCCCCCACAATTTCTTTTGCAACAAACTTGGGTTAATTAATATTTAAAAGGATAAGATTTAGGGAGGGTGTTGAAATGTCAATCTTACCCTTGTAAGTTCCTTGGTTTCTAATGTTAGTCTAAACTTATGTGCAGTGGCCAAAGTTGAATAATAAAAAGATTGGTGTTGCTGATGGAAACAAGTTGGAGGACCAGAAGTGCCAACCCTACATTCTTATGGCTATATATATGCTGAACCTTTTTTGGTGATGCATCATCATTTGTTCATCTGATTAGGGTTTGAGTCTCTTTTGTACTTTGGCCGATTGTTCCAAAGCTCATTCATCATCTTGTTCATCTTGTTCATCTTGATCATTTGTGTTCATTCGTGTTTCCTGTTCTTTAATCTTGTAGTTCATTATTAAGTTCTGTAATAGTGAAGTGTGTATGTAATTTTTGGTTCTGGGTTCGTGATTGAAGATTGACTGTATTGCTGATACTTTTGGTTGAATCGATTAAGTCTGGTATTTGTGTTGCTAATTTCTTCACTATCTTTAAGATTTTCATTACTACTTGAGATGAACCAAGCAAACCTGCATTTTTACCTCATTAGCCATCACTAAACACATCATTATTAACCTATCCATATTTTGGGCTTACACTTGTAATCTTATTTATTGATCATATTAATTTAATCAATTCATAAGAAAACAACATTATCACTTCATGCTTGTTTATAATCCTCATAGTATTCATCTATCCATTTCTGCATAATCTCAACTTCTTGTTTCCTCTGCATAATCAGCCAATCTGGATCCTCATTCGTTGCGGCTCGAAGATCAAGATGATGAGCTCCTGAAATATTTCACCACCATCAATCAATTATACAAATGAACAATTCCCACCAATTATTACTTCAATTTCAAGTTACCAGATAACAAATCTTACCTTTCTCAGTTACAAGTGCCACAATGCTAGCAGATATATTCTTCAACACGCTGAAGAACAAAACCATGTAATTAAGTTATTACCAAGCCCGCGCGCTACAAGATTTTACAGCTATAACTGAATAATGTCTTATGCAAATGTTTAGGCATTTAATCAAGTTAAATTATCCAAAACATATTCTTTTATTTATTCGAGTTAAAGGTTTAAGTAATTTCACATCATTTAGAGTGTTCATTCAACACGATTATTAATCATTATTGTTATTTATAATAAGGTTCAATCAGAATCTTTTGAATTATCAAAATTCTGAACCATTCAATAGTTAGTCATTTTATTTTATCAATCATTATGTTTTATCGAACGCATCATATACTGATTAATCGAGTTACACTAACCTGCCCCTACTCCATGGATCTTGCATTCCACTAGAAAATATGATATTACTACCAAATCTTTTTAGCACCTTTTCGATACCCTGTTACATATATTTTATCAAGTGTTAAGACTTTTTTTTAGTAAATACTATAAACAAAATGCCAGTTTGGACAAATATACATGAAAATACTTACAATGCCACCATATTCAGTTGTCATTTGATAAGGTCTTGGTGTAACCCCATATCGGCGTTTACAGGCTTCAGCGTGTAGAGTGTAGTTGTATGAATATTTTTTGAGCATGCTTTCTTTTGAAGAACTCAACGGAATAATCATTTCCGTACATGTCTGAATAGAAATATAGAACACAACTTTTATTTCACTACTAGAAAATAATCTATTGTGATGTTATGTTTAATCATGAGAGTAAATTCGATATCAAGTACCTGCCAATCCCAACCACGGATACCCTCAATATAACTCTCATCTTCTAAGTCAAAACATGTTTGTGTCCCTGAATAATTGTAGTACAAACTTGCGGCTGCGAATGCCCGATTAAGTTTGGACGCCCCTTTGGGATATTCATCAATGATCTTGCACATCTTTATTTCAACAACATGAAGTAAATGTTTGATATAGTTGTCATATACATTAAAGGAAGAGGCATATAATTATACAACTTCTAAGGGGCCCTAATAATTACACAACTTTTAAGGGGCTCCGAATTTTTGGGCCCGTGAGACTGCACACTCTACACATATTGTTTCATAGGTCTTTCGATTTCGATATGGGAGACGATTCTCACACATTAATTTTTAATTCATACACACTTTTATATTATAAACTCACAATTATACCCCTAGATTAATCTAAAGAGTTGAACTTATATTATTTTTTTAAGTATAAGTAAGGGTATAATAATAAATAGGTGTGTATGGATCAAAAATATGATGTGTAAGGATGAACTCCCGATCAATGTTGGTGGTGTAAAGTGTTTCCTTTATCAAGATCAACCTCGTATAAAGATTTTACTTTTTCCTTCTTAAAAAGCAGCAAGTTATACTCTTCATTTTTTTTTTCTTTTTTTTTCTTTTTTTTTCCTGATGTTCTTGTATTAGCTTAACCAATAAGTCGAACAAGTCTACATCCCGGTCCTACAATTGATTTCACATCAATGTTGATTACCTTTTTATTATGATTTAAAAAAGTCAATGATGCTTTAGTACCTCTTGTACAGGGTAGGCTGGAAGTGGTTTCAATAAGTTGGCTTTTGTTGGATAATTAGCCATGGCTGTGTAAATGAAGGCTGCATTTAGCCAACTTCCTACATAATAGGTCGACCCCACGATCCTGAAATCAAACGCAAATTTGAAATAACATACCCTTTCGACTCGATACTTAGAGTCTTTTTCAAGAACAAGAGTCATATCCAAATCACAGCCTTTTTATTAGCTATCATGTACAAACATAAATGAAAGCAATAATTTAAGTAAAGAGAGAATTTACTTGCAAGACTTGAATGTATCGGTGAGCTCAAGTAGGCTATGTGTGTTGTTTGAGTATGAATCGAGTTCATCCCAACAGCCCCTTATCACATTGTAGCAATTTAAGCTTACATCCTACATGCATAATCAATCAATTAATCAAACTCATGTATCAATCACGAGTATCGAAACATTTCATGTATATATGTAATTAGTTAAGCTTTTAAATTCAAAAACTCATTATAATAACCATTCAAGATAGCCTAGTATTTCGGTTCTCATATGCTCGAAAAGGGTCAGGATAACTGATTAAAACGCATACATTTGCAAGGTAAAAATTAAATAAATTTCAAAGACCTTGTAATCTTTGGAAACGGCAGCGTCAAAGGAGTCGGGAGGGGTGATGAACTGCAAGATTGGGGCTGAAGATGCCAAAGCTCCAATGGCTATATGTGGATACTTTAGTCTAAACCAGGCTGCCAACGCTAAAAAAAAGAAAAATACTCCGTAACATGTTTCATTATAAAGTATAGTAAAGTAGTATGAGTAAAAACAAGGAGTTGGCGTAGTGGCCCACCCTACTCCCACATATTTCCGCCCCTTCATATGGGAGGTCGGGGGGTTTGACTCCCACTCGCTTCAAAATTTCCTTTGTTACCCGCCCATTGCATGGGCCTCGGAGGTTGCGGACGTCTTGCGTTCGGGACTCACCCGATGCCCATATGAATTTATCGTGGGGGTTTCCTCCTGAGGAGTAGTAGGATTGTAATGATTCATACTATGAGTAAGTCTAACCGTTTCAAGAGCGCTTAGCGGTTGAGTATATAGAGTCCTATATACTCAAAATGTTTATAGTTTCTAATTTTACTGTAAAAATATCTTGTTGGGGAAAAGATCAAAAACGGTTAAAAGATAATCTGGTTAAGCCACATAAAAATATACTTATTTTCCCCGTATCGACATGATTTAGACTTAAAATCATCATAGAATTAGAAATAAACTTACATCCTCCATGAGAACCACCAAAAACTACAACAGGAGAGGCTTCTGAAGATAGATTTTGCTTCAAACTTGTTATAAGAAATGCAAAATCAGCTAATGCTTGCCCTGTGTTCATGTACCCTAAGTATTTCACTGAATTGTATGATTTGTTCCCAAATGGCATTGATTCCCCATAAAACCTATGCTGAAAAACAATATCAAAAAATCCCATTATTAGCAAACATCAAAACACTAAATACATACATACACGCATTAAACCAATAAACATATATTCAATTTAATATATGATAATATTACTTCAATAAAGACAATGAGAGCATGAAATTTGGGTGCAATGTCAAGCAAGAAGCCAGTATTTTGTGCAAACGAATCAATGTGTCCTTCATTCCCTGTGTAAACAAAGATGGGTGCACCTTTATGCCAATATTTCTTGTTCATAAGATACTTTTGATAGAAGACCTTTGAGCCTTGTGGGTGGTGATTGAAATGGTCTATGACTTGAGGAAAGTAATGAGCTTTGTAGCCTGGTGGTATTGTTTTTGGTTTATGTTTTTGCATTAACAATGCAACACTTGGTGTTGCAAAGTATGAATTCATCATTGATTCCACATTTCTTAACATAAACACCATAAAAAATAACAAAAATGGACCCATTCTTTGTTTCCTACTATACTCAATCTATATGTTCACAATATTATACCTTATATGATACTATATGATCACACAACCACACATGCAAATAAATAAA
Source organism: Rutidosis leptorrhynchoides (assembly GCF_046630445.1). Taxonomy (NCBI): domain Eukaryota; kingdom Viridiplantae; phylum Streptophyta; class Magnoliopsida; order Asterales; family Asteraceae; genus Rutidosis; species Rutidosis leptorrhynchoides. Next base: position 251,464,706 of record NC_092341.1, read on the forward strand.
AAATAAATAAATAAATAAACTTACACTTGTAAATATATACACATGTACATATAGCCAAAAAATTTCACTTTTGTCTTGATATACGCCTTTTTTGATGAGTTGAATGACTTTATTGACCATTATTATTGGCATAGGGGAGTTAAAGTAATATAGTATATCACACTTTCAAAATAAATTACACAAAAGTACGAATAATTAAGTAGGCTTTTTCATGTGATCAAAATATGTCGTGTACGATTTGACAAAATGTGATGGATGGAAAATGTGAGTGAGTGAAATTTATTACTTTTTGGTTGTTACACTTTGCTTATCCACTATCCCTACTTGACACATAGTTTTTACGATATGTTAGTCTTTCAACGGGTACACGGTTTTAGGATTCTTTACCAAGTATATAATCATTTTTTTTAAAAGGCAAGTTGTTAGCATCACCGAGGAAGGTATTAACCACTTTCGCGATTATTTGCCACGCACGCATTTCGGAAGGAAACCTGAATCGCATTGCAGTAACCAGATCCTTAAACCTTCCCGAGGGATAGGCGGACAGAGTTTGAATCCTGACTGGAGAAACCGCCCTCATGGTCAATCTGGAGCTCTATATTTCAGGCAGATTAATTAAGATGGCCAGCTGATCGAGACTCGAACTCATGAGTTATACACTTCCCCTTGTAAGGTTAAAATGGAATCTCCACATGCACAATAGACATCATCGGACCAAACACTCGTACACTTGTGTTCTATTGCACAATTGCGCAACATGAACTGTACGCTTGTGTTTGTAACAACCCGTCCTAATTCATCTGGACGAATACATTACATTTGGTTACATCGCTAGGTACTTGACCTCTATATGATACATTTTACAAACATTGCATTCGTTTTTAAATGACAAACTTTCATTTCATCGACAGTTGACGACATGCATACCATTTCATAATACATCCAACTTTAATTGACTTAATAATAATCTTGATGAACTCAACGACTCGAATGCAATGTCTTTTGAAATATGTCATGAATGACTCCAAGTATTATCTCTAAAATGAGCAAATGCACAGCGGAAGATTTCTTTCATACCTGAGAATAAACATGCTTTCAAGTGTCAACCAAAAGGTTGGTGAGTTCATTAGTTTATCATAAACAATCATTTCCATTAATTTAATCGACCACAAGATTTTCATTTCATTTCCCATAAATATCATGCATCTGCATAAAAATCATTCATATGGATTGAACACCTGGTAACTGACATTAACAAGATGCATATAAGAATATCCCCTATCATTCCGGGACATCCATCGGACATGATAAAATAACATCGAAATACTAAAGCATCCGCTACAACGGATGGGGTTTGTTGGGCCCAATAGATCTATCTTTAGTATTCGCCTCAATTAGTAGACTGGTTTACTAATTCTTAGGTTACCAAGCAAAAAGGGGCATATTCGGCTTCGATCATTCAACCATAGAATGTAGTTTCGATTACTTGTGTCTATTTCGTAAAGCATTTATAAAACAGCGCATGTATTCTCAGTCCCAAAAATATATATTGCAAAAGCATTTAAAAAGGGAGCAAATGAAACTCACTATACTGTATTTTGTAGTAAAAATACATATAACGATATTGAACAAGTGTAGGATTGGCCTCGGATTCACGAACCTATATCATTCATTTATATATTAAAACATATATTTGTAATCGAATAAATATATATATGTATATTATTATTAGTAGTGATGTAATTTATATATATAATTAGTTATGTATTGAGATTAATATTTATATATAATTTTCATTAATATGTATAATGTATTATAATGCTTATTCGATATATATAATTTCGTTAATGTTATAACAATACAATTTGTATTATATTAGTTAAACATAATATTATGTAATATTAATATACTTATGTAGTAAACAAATATAAATATCTTTTGTTTGCAAAAATTAATAATTGTAATAATACTAGGTTAAGGATAATAATAATAATAATGATAATAATAATAATAGTTGTTTTAATAAAAATGATAATAACGATTATATAAAATGATAGTTTTTTTTATAAAAACACTATTTTTAATAATAATAATAGTATCTTTGATAGAGTTTTTAATAGTCATATTAATAATAATGTTAATATCAATGTTGAATAAGGATTCTATTGATAATGATACTTAAAAAATTTAGCAATAGTAATAATGATTACACTAGTTTTTATAAAATTATAGATTTGAAATAATGATATTTTTAGTAATAATGATAATAACAATAATACTATTACTGATAATAATAATAACTTTAATAATTTTACTACTAATGATGATAGTGATAATGATAATACTAATAATAATAATAATAATAATATTGTTAAGAATGATATTTATGTTAATAATAATAATAATACTAATAGTGACAATGATAATAATATTAGTGATAATATCAATTATATTATTAATCTTAGTATATATAATAATAATTACCAATAATAACAATTATGATACTTATAATAATAATTATATTATAATACTAATAATAACAATAACAATAATAATAATAATAATAAAATGAGTAATAAGCAAGCTACCTCAATGAAGTAGCCCTTAAAAAAAATGCCCAAGCCCGGGTTTGAACCCGTGACGTCCCGCTAACCAGATAACTCCTTAACCATATTTATTATTATCGTTATTTCACATATCATTAGCGAATCATAATCATCACCATTGTCACCTTCATCATCAAAACATCATCAACTTCTTAATCCTTAATCATCTTCATTTATTAACTTCATTATAAATATCACAACATCATCATCCAATAATCGTTTCATCATCATCATTCGTACACCACCATATCATAGTTATCATCATAGATTATTATCATGTAGTAATCACCATTGTCGTTTTTAACAAAAATCGATTATCACCTATCTACTTTGGACCTCGGATCAAATAGCAAACTGTTCCACTAGTCTATATGAACTAAATGATTCGGTCCCTTTATAGTTTCATAAGCCCAACATTAGTTAAGTCCAAGAAACAATTACTAAGACCAATTTGTGGTTTAAATGCTACGGCCCAAGTCCCATTAATTAATAAAGGTTTCGGTAATCAAATTGCACTTAAAAAAAACTATAGTGGCCGACAATCATGAATGTAAAAGAGTTTATTTCCTCCTTTTCTTCTATTGTTTTTGCGGAAGTAACGTGACATCAATATTATATTAACTCCTCATCGTCTTCATCATTTTTACGGGCTCCACAGAAACATATATTAATAGTAGCGACGATATAGCTGTGGTTTGTGTGATGGTCTGATATCGTACATCAACAGTAGCGAAATAAACAAAGAAGATAAATGGGTCGATGGGTGGTGATGGTTATGGTGATGTTCGGATTTCGTTTATCAAAGGTAGTGGTGATCTAAGGTTGGTTTAAGCATGGTGGTTTACAAGGTCATTGATTGGAGCCATGAACAAATATAAATATATAAAGAGGTGATGTTGGAGTTGTGGTTCTTACCACTGAGGTTGTACGTGTTGTGGGTTGTCGATGGTGGCGGTTGTTTGAGTAGTTTAAGTTGGCGAGTGAGTGGTGATTCTCCGTCACAACTAAGAGAGCGAGGGACGAGAGAGATAAATAGAGAGGTGGCAGATGATTTCGTGACTTGGCTTCGAACAGAATTAGTAAAACAGAAAACGATTAAATGGTGATTGTGGTGGTTGATAATGGTTTCACAAAAAAATAGATAAAGAGAGTGTAGAGAGAGAGAGAGATCGGTTATGGTGGTTTGTTGATGAAGAAGATCATGAAGAATAAGAGAACTACGGTGGATAGACATATTGTTACGGTGGTTGACTAGAAGATGAGCTCCATGAACGATGCTAGTTTTTGTGTGTTTAATTAGTTATGGAAGTAAAAGGAGAATAAAAGAATGCAGCTCTTTGGTGATGATCTTAGTCAAGTTTACATATATTTATTAAAATGATGGGTAGTAGTAGAAGACAGATAGTAGTGGTAAATCACAAGTCTTCAAATTCAAAAACAATAATAAAGAGTAATACATGTAGGACAAAGGAATAAATCAAAAGAATGTTAAATAAATCAAAAGAAAAAGAACGTACACTCACATGAAAAACAGTAATCTCAAATTAAATATCATAAGCAATTTAGCAGCCGTGTATTATTGGTTTACTATTTCTCTCACGGACTAGATTTCGTACACCGTTTGTTAATCAGAGACGAGTAAAAGTCTTCGGAAAAATCCCATATTTTTAAATTAACTATATTTATTTATTTTGGTCATTATGGTATAAAATTCTGTCATTAATTTAATAAATAAATATTACATCAACTGTCCCTCTCATTTATGGGTAAAATATAAAAAGTTTTGAAATTAAATAATTAGATCCTAAATATACTTTTAATATGCATATAACTTATATAACTTATTTTCGGATCACCTTTTATTTTAGAATTATATACGTTCGTTTTTAACTTGATTAATAACCATCAAGATGATAAACGAGTGCTACGAAAGTTTATTAAATAAATTCTAAATTATATATATATTCAATGTACTTTTCATATATAGATAGATTTATAGTAATATCATGTATTATTTTATTTACACAGATAAACTAACTCATATAAGTTTCTATTTCAAATTAATATATATATATTTATTTACAGATAGTGGTTCGTGAATTGTTAGAAATTGTCGAAGGTCAAATGGTTTCGGGTAAACAGTTCACAAATTTTTGAAACTCAACATTACTGACTTTGTTTGTCGTGTCGAAATCATATTAAGAATAAGTTTAAATTTGGTCGGAAATTTCCGGGTCGTCACAGTACCTACCCGTTAAAGAAATTTTGTCCCGAAAATTAATTGGGATGGTCATGGTTAACAATAAAAATGTTTTCATGACGAATATGAGTTGATAAATAGAGTTTTATCATTATTGTCCAATATAGATAAAACGATTCGATCATGTGAAGCGTACGAGTGAATCTATCACAAAAGTGTGAAATGAGAAAATATAGATTCGCCTTAGCTTTTGATGTAGTCACATTTGAATTCCGGAATTCAAGGAATTTAAAAGAAAATCTTAGAAATCTATAAGATCTGATTCTTCGGGATTTATGGAAATTAAGATTTCTATAATTAAATGCGATCATCTGTCTCGATTACTTCATATGGTATTTCCACTATAAATTTACCTTTTCCGTTCTATTAATTTCATCATCCCTATACTTTCTTCCTCTATTCATACTTACAAAATATTGTGGAAATGCTCCATCCAGTTCTGATTCTTGATATTTTCCTAACTATCGCATCTGTCATTCTTCTTTTCCATTTACCGCCGGAAAAATCTGTTTACTTCTATTATTACCTTGGGTGATACTATTCTTAATTCTACCGTGTCTTTATATTGCGATAAACATTGATATCCATGGTTTGTAATTTATGTGTTGTTATTGGGCTTTATATTCTCCCTTATATTTCGGAGTCTCTGCTTCCGTCTTCTATAATCATTGCCATTCACAGTTAATGCTCTCTCTTATTTGCTGCGATTTATACCCCTTTCTATTTTGGAGCTTCATGCTTTTGTTTTCTCTTCCCGACTTTAAATCAAGCGAGTAATGGTCCAGAATTCGTAAGTACATAGTTTCGAATGAACATGGCTAATGTTCTAAGAAAGAACTGGTAATAGCATGATCTGACTTGTTAAATTACCAGAGAATTCAGTAAAGATAGAACTTTCAAGAAATTATGTTCTTGGTATTTTTGGAGATTAGATAGAATGTAAGAGTCGTGTAACATGGCACATGATGACATTATGATCTGTGAATCATCACGTTCCATTAAAAACTCAGCATGACTTACTGTAATATAATCACGTTGATCAAGTGTCATTATATTATACTAACTCATGCATCAATTCCCAACACTACTTCAAAAATATTCATAATTTAAACTCGAAGGTTTCAGAATTTAGAAACTAAAATAGTTTCTTTTATGATGTAACACAGATAACGCGAAGAGATAAATAACATCGGGCAAGAATATTTATGAAGATATCTTCAGAAACATCGAAGATATTTATGATGATATTTTGGAATTTCTAAGATCGAAGGTTGATGAAGAAAGATTTTTCCACAAGATTTAACATGACTTCGGAGCAAGATATTTGCTTAAGATTTCATTGGATCCAGAATTACCTGGATTCTTTGAATATAGAGTTTGGTCCTTGTATTTGTCCTCGGTCTCCTTCAGGGCTAGCTTAATCCGTTTTTTCAGTATTAAATTTTCTATCGAGCGTTCCTAACCTTCCATTCTTTATTATCAAACTTTTGGCCGTTTAGACCATCTACAATTTTACTGTTTCCTCTGCATTTAATGCTTCCATATCTGAAACATTGGTTATCAATCCGAGGTGGTTTCAACAGAATTGTGTTTTTAGATGATTAAACGCTGATGGCAATATGGTGGAATATAAAAGGTTCCCCGGTAACAATAAAAGAGCACGCATATATATCAAGGTTATAATAAGGTTGTTTCGAACGAAAAGTCGAAGTTGACTTGCTGGAGCTGTGACAAAATTTGCTACCTTGAGAAGGGATTGTAAAGTTATTTTGGGTAATAATAATGCCAAAGAAGCTAGCACAGATACGTGTTAAACGTTTACTCAAGTTCCGAATGTTTTCAGGTGCATAACTATATGCATAAATCTTTCCTTCCGTAGATGAAGTGCGGTTGGTTCATCCTCTCGATTGAGGTGTTTTCAAGAATCATGAAAGGTGTGAACGCAGATTGAAATCGTCAAGATAAAAATGAGGTTTAGGATGAGATCAAGTGGCAATCTTGAAGAAATGTTTAGTTTCATATGTTAAAAATCAATATTTTAATTCGTTTTAATTTTCCAATGTTAATAGTCCACAGTTATTAATTATAATATTCGAATTAATTAATACGTATCGTGACCCATTGTATACATGTCTCAGACTCGATCACAACTCAAAGTATATATTATTTAAGAATCAACCTCAACCCTGTATAGCGAACTCGATTATTACAGCATATAGAGTGTCTATGGTTATTCCAAATAATATATATAGATGACGTCGATATGATATGTCAAAACATTGTATACGTGTCCCGATAAAGTGCGTAAAATAAATAACAGAAATTAAATGACGATAAATAAAATTGCGAGAATTAAAATTGCGATAAATAAATTGCGATGAATAAATGTACAATAAAGAATTAACAGTTAGCTAGGAACAGTTAGCTATGAACAGTTAGCTAGGATTTTGTTAGCGTGAATTCTTAATAAAATTTCTCATAGTTAATTTGTTTGTTTCTAACAAATTTTATTTTGTCCAATGTTTTCTTCATTATGCCACTTGTCGGATGCTGATAAGTCAAAATTCAAATATGAAATTGAATGAAAATGGTTATTCTGTGGTGAACGGATACGTATATCGGTGGATGTAAGTAGGATAGTAAATATATGTTGAATCAGATTCGAAGAATGTACAGTGTAACTTATTAATGTGAAATCTAAATATTCCTCGGGTATTACCTACCCGTTAAAATATTTTCACCATTAACAGTTTGTACAAAAGAATTTTTCAATTACAATCTTTATGAAAATATACTTACATATATATTTTCTTCAGATGTAATCATGGATTTAATGAGTTAATATGATATTAAACTCATCTGATTTATGATTAGAACTAGAATATATAATCTCTAAAATGTTAGATATTACATACTCGCCGTAGAATATTTCTCCAATGAAGTTATGAATTAGTACTTCATCGTTTGTTGTTGTTGGTATTCCTTGGTATCTACAGGGCGTATAACGTTGATGCTCGTGGGACAGATTGTGATGTCGAGGTGTGGGGTGTGGATGTTGTTGATGGTGGTAATGGTACTGTTGGTGTTGTTGATGGTGGTACTGATTATGCTGCTGGTGCTGTTGTTGGTGTTTGTAACCTTTGCACCATATTCTCCAAAGCCACAACCCGAGCGCGAAGCTTGTTGACTTCTTCTATTACACTGGAGTGATTGTCGGTTCGGACGAGTGGATAAATAAAATCTAGAATTTGATATAGTATATAATCGTGACGAGATACTCTGGAAATGAGAGAGAAAATGGTGTTTCGGACAGGTTCGCCGGTAAGTGCTTCAGGTTCTTCTCCAAGAGGACAATGTAGTGAATGGAAGGGATCACCTTCTTCTTGTCTCCAATGATTGAGGAGGCTACGAATTCATCCCCAATTCATCCAGAATAGATGATGGCTAATTGGTTGATCCATTCCGGTCACACTGCTTTCGGAGCTTGAGTAGGAATCTATTTCGGAATCCGAGGGACTTGAACTGATGACGAATTCTATTTCGTACGGATTGATAAAGGATTTTTTTTTTGATACGAAATGATTTTCCGGCTATCGGGTGGTATTCTAATTACATAGAATATCTATATGTATAGATCAAAAGATTTCGTAGATTACGGAGGAATTTACGGAATATGTTAGGCAAAGTTTACAGTAATAGATACGATAAGATATGATTTAGCAGATACGCTAAGATATGAATTTTGTCTATACACTATTCATGCAATCAATGCTGCAAGATGTGTCTAAACTAACAATGATAAGCAGGTAATTTCCTAAGGATGATAAGCAGATGATTTTCGACTAGAAATGATAAGCAAAACTTTTGACACGCAGACACGGTCGAAGTCCATACTCATTAATGCATCCTAACAACTACTAGTTAGACACACTAATGTAAGACCTGGTTCACTAAGACCACCGCTCTGATACCACCTGTAACAACCCGTCCTAATCCATCTGGACGAATACATTACATTTGGTTACATCGCTAAGTACTTGACCTCTATATGATACATTTTACAAACATTGCATTCGTTTTTAAAAGACAAACTTTCATTTCATCGACAGTTGACGGCATGCATACCATTTCATAGTATATCCAACTTTAATTGACTTAATAATAATCTTGATGAACTCAACGACTCGAATGCAACGTCTTTTGAAATATGTCATGAATGACTCCAAGTATTATCTCTAAAATGAGCAAATGCACAGCGGAAGATTTCTTTCATACCTAAGAATAAACATGCTTTCAAGTGTCAACCAAAAAGTTGGTGAGTTCATTAGTTTATCATAAACAATTATTTTCATTAATTTAATAGACCACAAGATTTTCATTTCATTTCCCATAAATATCATGCATCTGCATAAAAATCATTCATATGGATTGAACACCTGGTAACTGACATTAACATGATGCATATAAGAATATCCCCTATCATTTCGGGATATCCAGCGGACATGATAAAACAACATCGAAGTACTAAAGCATCCGCTACAACGGATGAGGTTTGTTGGGCCCAATAGATCTATCTTTAGGATTCGCGTCAATTAGTAGACTGATTTACTAATTCTTAGGTTACCAAGCAAAAAGGGGCATATTCGGCTTCGATCATTCAACCATATAATGTAGTTTCGATTACTTGTGTCTATTTCGTAAAGCATTTATAAAACAGCGCATGTATTCTCAGTCCCAAAAATATATATTGCAAAAGCATTTAAAAAGGGAGCAAATGAAACTCACTATACTGTATTTTGTAGTAAAAATCCATATGACGATATTGAACAAGTGTAGGATTGGCCTCGGATTCACGAACCTATATCATTCATTTATATATTAAAACATATATTTGTAATCGAATATATATATATATATATATATATATATATATATATATATATATATATATATATATATATATATATATATATATATATATGTATGTATGTATATTACTATTAGTAGTGATGTAATTTATATATATAATTAGTTATGTATTGAGATTAATATTTATATATAATTTTCATTAATATGTATAATGTATTATAATGCTTATTCGATATATATAATTTCGTTAATGTTATAACAATACAATTTGTATTATATTAGTTAAACATAATATTATGTAATATTAATATACTTATGTAGTAAACAAATATAAATATCTTTTGTTTGCAAAAATTAATAATTGTAATAATACTAGGTTAAGGATAATAATAATAATGATAATAATAATAATAGTTATTTTAATAAAAATGATAATAACGATTATATAAAATGATAGTTTTTTTTATAAAAACACTATTTTTAATAATAATAATAGTATCTTTGATAGAGTTTTTAATAGTCATATTAATAATAATGCTAATATCAATGTTGAATAAGGATTCTATTGATAATGATACTTAAATTTTTTAGCAATAGTAATAATGATTACACTAGTTTTTATAAAATTATAGATTTGAAATAATGATATTTTTAGTAATAATGATAATAACAATAATACTATTACTGATAATAATAATAACTTTAATAATTTTACTACTAATGATGATAGTGATAATGATAATACTAATAATAATAATAATAATAATATTGTTAAGAATGATATTTATGTTAATAATAATAATAATACTAATAGTGACAATGATAATAATATTAGTGATAATATCAATTATATTATTAATCTTAGTATATATAATAATAATTACCAATAATAACAATTATGATACTTATAATAATAATTATATTATAATACTAATAATAACAATAACAATAATAATAATAATAAAATGAGTAATAAGCAAGCTACCTCAATGAAGTAGCCCTTAAAAAAATGCCCAAGTCCGGGTTTGAACCCGTGACGTCCCGCTAACCCGATAACTCCTTAACCATATTTATTATTATCGTTATTTCACATATCATTAGCGAATCATAATCATCACCATTGTCACCTTCATCATCAAAACATCATCAACTTCTTAATCCTTAATCATCTTCATTTATTAACTTCGTTAAAAATATCACAACATCATCATCCAATAATCGTTTCATCATCATCATTCGTACACCACCATATCATAGTTATCATCATAGATTATTATCATGTAGTAATCACCATTGTCGTTTTTAACAAAAATCGATTATCACCTATCTACTTTGGACCTCGGATCAAATAGCAAACTGTTCCACTAGTCTGTATGAACTAAATGATTCGGTCCCTTTATAGTTTCATAAGCCCAACATTAGTTAAGTCCAAGAAACAATTACTAAGCCCAATTTGTGGTTTAAATGCTACGCCCCAAGTCCCATTAATTAATAAAGGTTTCGGTAATCAAATTGCAATTAAAAAAAAACTATAGTGGCCGACAATCATGAATGTAAAAGAGTTTATTTCCTCCTTTTCTTCTATTGTTTTTGCGGAAGTAACGTGACATCAATATTATATTAACTCCTCATCGTCTTCATCATTTTTACGGGCTCCACAGAAACATATATTAATAGTAGCGACGATATAGTTGTGGTTTGTGTGATGGTCTGATATCGTACATCAACAGTAGCGAAATAAACAAAGAAGATAAATGGGTCGATGGGTGGTGATGGTTATGGTGGTGTTCGGATTTCGTTTATCAAAGGTAGTGGTGATCTAAGGTTGGTTTAAGCATGGTGGTTTACAAGGTCATTGATTGGAGCCAGGAACAAATATAAATATATAAAGAGGTGATGTTGGAGTTGTGGTTCTTACCACTGAGGTTGTACGTGTTGTGGGTTGTCGATGGTGGCGGTTGTTTGAGTAGTTTAAGTTGGCGAGTGAGTGGTGATTCTCGGTCACAACTAAGAGAGCGAGGGACGAGAGAGATAAATAGAGAGGTGGCGGATGATTTCGTGACTTGGCTTCGAACAGAATTAGTAAAACAGGAAACGATTAAATGGTGATTGTGGTGGTTGATAATGGTTTCACAAAAAAATAGATAAAGAGAGTGTAGAGAGAGAGATCGGTTATGGTGGTTTGTTGATGAAGAAGATCGTGAAGAATAAGAGAACTACGGTGGATAGACATATTGTTACGGTGGTTGACTAGAAGATGAGCTCCATGAACGATGCTAGTTTTTGTGTGTTTAATTAGTTATGGAAGTAAAAGGAGAATAAAAGAATGCAGCTCTTTGGTGATGATCTTAATCTAGTTTACATATATTTATTAAAATGATGGGTAGTAGTAGAAGACAGATAGTAGTGGTAAATCACAAGTCTCCAAATTCAAAAACAATAATAAAGAGTAATACATGTAGGACAAAGGAATAAATCAAAAGAATGTTAAATAAATCAAAAGAAAAAGAATGTGCACTCACATGAAAAACAGTAATCTCAAATTAAATATCATAAGCAGTTTAGCAGCCGTGTATTATTGGTTTACTATTTCTCTCACGGACTAGATTTCGTACACCGTTTGTTAATCAGAGACGGGTAAAAGTCTTCGGAAAAATCCCATATTTTTAAATTAACTATATTTATTTATTTTGTTCATTATGGTATAAAATTCAGTCATTAACTTAATAAATAAATATTACATCAACTGTCCCTCTCATTTATGTGTAAAATATAAAAAGTGTTGAAATTAAATTATTAGATCCTAAATATACTTTTAATATGCATATAACTTATATAACTTATTTTCGGATCACCTTTTATTTTAAAATTATATACGTTCGTTTTTAACTTGATTAATAACCATCAAGATGATAAACGAGTGCTATGAACGTTTATTAAATAAATTTAAATTATATATATATTCAATGTACTTTTCATATATAAATAGATTTATAGTAATATCATGTATTATTTTATTTACACATATAAACTAACTCATATAAGTTTCTATTTCAAATTAATATATATATATATTTATTTACAGATAGTGGTTCGTGAATCGTCGAAAATAGTCGAAGGTCAAATGGTTTCGTGTAAACAGTTCACAAATTTTTGAAACTCAACATTACTGACTTTGTTTGTCGTGTCGAAATCATATTAAGAATAAGTTTAAATTTGGTCGGAAATTTCCGGGTCGTCACAGTGTTCAATTACACAACATGACTTAAGATTACAATTTTGTAATTGGATCAATCTAAAAAGCTATGATTGCTAACTAGAGTAACTTTTACGAAGAAATGTAAGGAATAGATAGAATATTATTGCTAAATTTATTTAGTTAAACATACATATCATTGATCGATTGCAAAATTTGACATACAATGTTGTTTTAAATATGTATCTTAAATTAAATTATGTCAAATCAACCTTTTAACAAGAAGAATAACATACTAAAAAATTAGAATAACAAACAAAAAGTGAACGTTTGGGTTTATGAAGTGAATGATGGGTTTGATCTAAAAGAGCATATTGATTCTGAAGACAATGAGTTGTTCATTAAAAATATCAACCATTCCAATGTCACCGGCGAAAAACTGTCGTTGAATTCTGTTCCTGTTACTCCGGTCACGCGGTTGACGTTGATCATGGCAATGGTGATTCAAATTTTGAAATACCAATACAACAAACGGGTTGCATTCTGGATCCATTGGTTAATAGCGTGATTCCCAATTCGAATTTGAATTTAGACGTATATAAAAGAATACGAAGGCAATGTTTTGAAGAAGAAATCGGTTACTGAGCCGATAAAGGTTAATGTTCAGAGTACGTTCAGAGAAAAGGTAAAGAATAGTCTTATAGAACTTGTGGACATAGCCCAACGGTTCTCCCCATGTAATTTGTGTCATGGGATATGGAGAGATCATGGGTTCGATCCTTAGGGATGACATGATTTTCTTTAAAATAATTGAACACCAATAATGGTGGTAAATATTGACCCTATAGGAGGTTTTACCGGATTCGTTCACGGATCTCTACTCAGAAACACTGCCCGAATGGATGTGTTCCTGGGTACCGTCGATCGGGTTCGGGTTTCCGCCCGAACGTGTGTGCTACGTGCAAATGATGAGGGTCGTTGAAAGAAATAATCTACTGATGCCAAAAAATCGCCGTTAAAAAAAAAAAAAAAAAAAAAAAAAAATAGTCTTATAGTCAACCTTGAAAGTACCTTTAGGGTGGTTAAAAGCACAAACTCTTGTCCAGTACGTGCAGAGACAACTTCTTTCACCAATTCAATGGAACACCTATTATGGGTAGGCCCATCAAGAAAGGTACTAATGGGCTGGTGGATAAAACATGCAAGCCCTATAATATTACAAGGAAAGAAGATCAACATTTGATGTTGACTTACAATCTTTTTGTTCACGCTGCCAGATTTTCTCATGACAAGCGAGACTTACATCAATGACCTACTTTGGATTGTCGGTCACCTTGTGCTATATACAAGAAAAATTCACTCAAATTTAAAGGTTTAGTTCAAAAAGATGTGATTGTGACTCCACATAAAAGCCCTTCAAAAGGTAACAAGAGAATGAAACAGAAAAACATGGAATTGAACGAAGTCATAGAGGCGGAATCCTTTGATAACTCTGACGAGGAAGATGGTGATCAAGAATGCAAGGCTCAGTTGGTTGTGTATCCTCGCAAACCCGTGAAAGTAAGTGGAAAGGTTCTTAATCCAAAAAATAATCAGGGTAAATCGGATGTATATGGGAACTTTATAGAAGATATGTTTGATAATAGTGAAAAACTAAACAAATCTAAGCAATGAAAATTGCCACATGAAATACTAGAGGACTTGGCAATAAAGATAAAGGGAGAAGTGTACGTAATTTGATTATTAAATTTCAAATTCAAGTTATTGCTATACAAGAAACAATGGTGGAGAATGTTTCCTCTGGAGTCTTTAAAGAGATTTGGAGAGGGGTTACGTATGGTGGTGTTCAAGTAGTCTTTAAAGATATTTGGAGAGGGGTTACATACGTATGATGGCGTTTAAGTTTCTTCTAGGGAAGATCGGGTGGCTTACTTAAATGTTGGAGAGATGATTGTTTCAAGCTTAAGAACCATTTTCTATATTGAAATTGGTTCAATGATTTGGGACTTCCAATGGGCGAATAACCTGAACGCATATGAAGAAATCCAGTTGCATACGTTGTTAGCTATAATCGAGCATGTAGTTGATAGTAATAAAGAAGACGAAATTCTTTGGTTTCATTCGGTTGATAGAGTGTATACGGTGGTGGATGGTGTTCGTTCTATGGTCTACTCTAATTTAGATTTAGAGTTTGATTGAATTAATATTGCATGGAACAAACATGTGCCTTCTAAAGTGGCCATTTTCTGTTGGTTGGCTATTCAAGGAGGCGTGTCAGTCAAAGAAATCTTGAGTTATAGATGATGTCTTAGAGAGATGAGGTGGATGATAAATGTGGCTGGTGCTTGGAACAAGTCAAATCGATAGACCATTTACTAATACATTGTTCGTGGACTCACAAAATTTGGTCCTCGTTATTCAATTGGTGGAACGTTTAGTTGGATTTTACCTTCGTCTATCCTTCTTTTTTCTCAAGAATTGCCAACGGATTGTGCATTAAAACTGGAAAATTTTTGGAAGTTAATAGGGCCGGCTTTTTTATGGGCGATATGACTTGCTAGAAATGAATTGGAGTTTAATGGCGTTTGTAAGTGTTGGGCCGTAGAAAGGATAAAATTTAAAGTTTTTCAATGGTTGGTGAATGCGAAAATTTGTGAAAGCTTCCAACTTCATGTATGGCTCAACTGTCTAGCACTCTAGCGATGCTAAAGTGATTGAAGTGGGGTTTAAAGTGCAATTTATGTTCAATTCGAGATTTAGTTACTGACATATATTTTGATTTACTTTAATTAGATAGCCTTATTATTGGGCTTATGCAAATGTGTAGTGGTTTGTAAGCCCACTTTGCCACATGGTGTAACCGTGTAACTCTACATTTTTCAATTTTTTTTGAAAAAATATTTTAATATTATCCATGTTTTTGGGGGAAAAAAATTATCCATGTTTTTGGGGAAAAAAATTTATTTAACAATAACAAATTAACATATAAAAAATCAACACAACCAAGATACTACAACAATAAATACATCAACTGACACATGCCCACACATCACAATCTTGCTAGATCTCCAAGTTCACCTATTTTTTTTTTTTTTTTAAACAACAGTTCAGATTACCGAAAGTACTAAACCATCTACGCGTTCTATCTATTACAAGAGTCCAAAAGGACACCAAAGGCACTACAACCTGAAACTAAATTGCAAACAGCCAAACACTAATCCAAGTACCCAAAGACTTGGCATTATCCTACCAACTAAAATCAGATTTCACTTAAAACTGAAACTTTTTTTTTTTTTTTTTTTTCAAAGCTACTTAAAATTGAAACTACAACTGAAGTCAAAACAAGAACTCAAATATAGAGCACTACGCCATTTCAGTAAATGGCTCTTTATATAAAATTGTGTCACAACAACAACAACAACAACAACAAAACCCAATAACACATGAGTGATGTATGAGGGAGGTGAGATGTAGACAATCCTTCCCCTATCCGAGAATAAAAACAAGTCATTTCTCCACCCAGAGTGAAACACTTTCATAAGTAGAGAAAGTCATCCCTTTCTCTATTCGACAGATAAAGAGATTGCTTCCGAATGAACCTCCGGCCAATAAGTAGGAAACTTTTTTTAAAAAAAATAGTAAAATAAAATTCAAACTAAAATTATGACGCCATGAAAATGGTAGAATAAAATTTACATGAGTTTTATATCATGATTGTTATAGGTATTGTGTAATTGTGCAAGTATTGTGTATGTGGCAAAAAAGGCGGGGTTAGCAAGTGATTCAAATACAGTTAAGTTTCGCCACACTTCTTTTATTACTTCAAATGCATTTGAGAACACCTTCAAGCAATTTTTGACCCGCTATTCGACATGTTGCCTTTTCAGGAAAGTTCAAAATTTTCGCCTGTTTGACCCAGAAATAAAGAATTTAACAGACATTGACTCAAGTCAAGGTAAGGGGTCGAAACTACCACCTCTATGTAAGAAGCATGCTTTCAAGAAGAAGCAAATGCATGTATTTGCATTGCATGCCTAAAAAATAACGTGCTTAGAAAAAGCATAGAAATTAAAGGCAACCCCTGTAATAACTTAATAATGGTATGGATGTGACAGGTCATATTTAAACTAGTCAAACATGTCCAGTTAGGTTGACGTGAACACTTCTTCACGTCACAAATACAAGTAAAACTTACATAATCTGTATCGAAAGAAGTAAATGAAAGAAACCTTATGCTCAATCTTTTTCATTACTGAAACTATCACAATCACATTATAACAAATTCATCCACTTTTAACAATTTCAACACAAGAAAAGGATGTTCCCCAGAAGTCAAAAAATATTATAACATTTTTTGCTAAGAAAAACAATCTAAACCTTTCCAAATAGATTTCACAAAATTTGACAAAATACCAAGAAAAACAATGACTTGAAATGTGATGTATAAACGAATGTACGCCCTTTTCCAGAGCAGAATACGAAAAGGGTATTAATTAAAAGTAGTGACATATGTAACAAGTATATTTTCTTCTCGCCAATTCGCTTAAAATCTTATAAACTTCATTGACAACCATTTATGAACATGTATACCACCTCCACCTCAACCGTTCTTTTATTATTATCTGTTATAAAAAAAAAAAGTAAAAATATCTACTTTAGCATCAAAATGGGCTGAAAGTGGATTGTTTTAGCCTATTTTTATTTTTTAGTGATTTAAAACACCAACCTTATAAATGCGCGTTTGGAGTAGCTTCTCATAATATTGCACACGTGCAACTTGGCTGCTTCTGGTCACTTTTCATTTTCGCTTCTGTTAAATGATACACGGAATTTTGAGAACTAGAATACGATGATATAGTCAAACAAATGTCAAATTAAGATCATGTGAATTTCTAAAAAAAAAGCATTAATTAAACAAAAAAAAAATGTTAGTGTAGCGTAAAAGAAAAGAAAAAAAAAACGATATTACATGATTGTGCATAAACTTTAGAATTAAAAAACATAGTTAAGACACAAGTTTTGGGTCAAACTCAATAACTATGAATTTGTTACACCATTAGTGTACACAATAATCTCTTCATCTAGCAAACAAATATCAACAATATTAATTCAAATTCATAAGTCCTCCTCAATTAGTATTTTGTGATCATTAAAGGTCTACTTTAAGACGTTTATAATATAAGCAAAGTAGCAAATTGCATAATAATCGAATGAAAATAAATGGCGATGCAATATGTGCGATAGTTATTGAAGGAAGATGCTAACCTTTTTCTTGAGGTGGTTGGCTAACAACAACATGCATGGTTGTAACCGCACCCGGGACATCATACAAAGGACTTCTGCAGTCTCCTACCGTTTTGTTGTTCTCCAATATTTTACCGCCACTTATTATTTTTAAATCTTTTACCGTTCTTGGCCCATTCGCCTTCTCTGCAAAACCATTTATAAACAAATCTTCCATTTAGTCACGAAACAAACACTCAACATTCAGATTCAGCAGGTAAATATTTTTTGTTTCTTGTTGCATCTGATCATGAATTGTTTTAATCATGTTCAATGTGTATGAATGCACCTTATGAAGTAAGATTCGTCAAAGCAAGATGCGCATCGAGTTAAGGCTTAACTATAGTTGATAAAAAAGTAACCAAGTCTTACCCTCAGTTGGTTAAAATGAAATTGGACCAAATTTAGAGTTTAGCTATCAATACTATCGTACGCGACAGTCTTATTAGGAAGAAGAGAGGGGATAGAATAAAATTTAGTAACTTTTTTGTAACTTGTGTATGCTTCTATGTTGTTTTCGCCAATTCCTGGCTCTACATCTTTTTTTTAGACTCGCATCTATTGTCATAGATTAATCTGTTTTAAGGGGCAATTTCAACAAAATTATGAGGAAATGGATCAAACTGTGTTCTATTATATTCAGAATGAGATAAGGTCAAATGGGTAGAATAAAAATAAACAGCAGCTAAAAAGGGAACATGTCGAACAGTTCAAAAGTAGTCCAACTGTCTAACATATACTAAAGTTAACACTTTACATGCTTCTAACCTTACTTTATTATAAAAGGGTCACATTCATGTATGTCCTAGATTTCATAATTCAAAATACGATTTTCTAACGACAACCCTAGTCGTTAAGGTGCTTAATAGTCTTGTACAATTCAATAACCGACAGTTTACATGAAATAACCGCTACGTACAAGACTCTAAGTTAAAACATTGATTGCATTAATATTCATATAAAAATATAAACGTTTTATAAAGCAGAGCACATGGTTAACCGTACTAACCTTTAGGCCATTGAGACAGGATGGTTTCCTTTAAGGAAGTAACACTTGCAGCCACGGGGAAACTTTTAGGGCCAATATCTGATCCATCAATTAAACGAAATTTAATCTCCACTGAATCTTGCACTTCAGACATGTTTCACTTTTAATAGATACAAATATTGTATCTATACACCCCGAATCTTCACTTCTGACGGTAAACGATATTTACCAACTCAATTAGCTTCACAAACTTGATATAGCTACAAACCAGAATCTTCACTTGCAATACTAAACAATATTACTATAAATTAATCAGATTTAATATTAAAAAAAATAGCAAGAATCGGAATACCTTTAACATAAATAACAAAAAAGGACAGATTAGTTCAAGAAAATCAATAAACCACCAACTATCAACACAAAATTTATAGGGAGTATTTAGTCAATTAATCAGCCAAGCGTACATAATCTATTAAAGTCCCCAATAGGGTTTAATCTAATACATAAACCAATCTAATCTGGCTTCAAAAACCCAAACATCCAAAAAAAACTTATATCTATTTCTTTAAAATCAAATATTATCAATCCTGATTAACCCCTTACCAAAAAGTCAAAATCCATCAATGAATAACACCATCTACTAAAAGTTTCAAGTGTGTTAAACCTAAAATATAGAAATCAAGAGAACAAATATTCACAAATTTTGAGATCCAACAAATGTCAACAACTACCAAAGAATATGATTATCTACTATAATTCTCAAGTGGGTTATATCCATAGAACTAGTCAAGTCAAAACTATAACAAAAAGAAAGAAAAAAAAGTAATCAAGATTAAATTTTTTTCTTATACATGTATCATGATTAATTGAACAGATTAAAGAAGATGAAAAAGATGCTTACTTGGATCAAGATTTTGATGAAAAAGATGCTTACTTGGATCAAGATTTTGATTTAATTTTCAAACAGTGATGAATTTGGTAAAGAACAGAGATGAAAAGGGATGTACGAGTACTTCTTTATTTGTCAACGATCAATCAATTTATGATAGAAATGATATGAATTGTATGAAGAAAAATAAACAGATTGAAATAAAGGAAGATTTGTATTTAATTGAAGAATTATATTTATATATATATATATATATATATATATATATATATATATATATACTCCCTCCGTCCCAGATTAATTGTCCCCAGACAAAAAACACACAGTTTTAGGAAATCCCACTAACTTTAGTTCTCCACCAATGAAATATCTTCTCTCTCCAGATACACCAATAAAATATCTCCATTCCTTTCTATTTATGGAAGTAGACAATTAATTTGGGACATCCCAAAATGGAATACTGGACAATAATTTAGGGACGGAGGGAGTATATATTTATATATATGTGACGTGATGAAAAATTGGGGAGTATTTGGGAGGCCTTGTAGACCTAAGAATGTATCGTCAAATGTGTCCAGCTCATCTAACTAATTATTCATTTAATTCTGTTGAATATTTGAATATTCATTCATTCTGATCCTAGAGTAGAAAGTCAAAACTCTAATTTATTTATTTACTTTTTTACCAAAAACAAAACCAAAAACCTTTCATAAAAATGAAAAGACCTATCAATGAAACGTACAACAAAAACAACTCCGGCAAACAACACTTAAAGAATTAAGAGCCGGACAAAATGTCAACAAACAACTAACAACCAAACCCTAACAAGACATCAATAAGATTTGTCTCGAAAATATTTTCGGTTCACTTGATTGGAGCTAAAGGGTATTCCGGTTGCTTATGCTTCGAGCTAGAGTGTTAATACGATTGCGGGTCTTTTTGGTGATGTCTTGAGGATAGCGAACACTTCTAGTAGTTTGGGTAATACCGGTTCGTTATTCGCTTTAGTCAAAATCGTGAACCCGAAACATTTGCATGATTCGATTGAGGTTGATCGTAAAGATGATTTGTTCTCGGTGTGTAACGTTTGGGTAAATAAATTTTGTGCAACGTCGAAGTTTGATGTGAAATCGTTTCCTTCCGATCTCTTGGCTATTTCAAATCATATCGTTTTTTTGGTCACCCTTTTTACGGTAATCATGTCGAAATCGTTATTAAAATGTATCGATCAAATTATGGATTTTTTATATTTAGTTAGTTATTTTGTTGGTTAAGAATGTGCAGGTGGTCAAAGTGCTATTTCTGGAACTTTGGTTCTTGCTGCTCAAGTTTTTTTGTCAGCTATTGATACTTCAGGGACCTGGTTATCATTTGCTCAAAGTTTGATGTATATAATCTCTTTTAGGGTCTGCTGGTGCAGTTATCTCACACATATCATCATCGTTCTCTCAGGTCTGATTAAGAAACCCTATATGTCATTCTCTGTTCTTTGATTCATTCAATCATATTGCTAATTATCTTGATGGCAATAGGTGTTCTAGTTTCTATAATAGTTGTGGTTTAATAGTTCAATGGTTTAATAAAAGTGTTAAGGTGTTTATGTTGGTTTATGGTGTATGATATGTGTTCTTGATTGTTTCTTTATACAATTGTTCATGGTATCAAAGCGACGTGTTCGTTTGTGATGATTTGTTCTTCGATTTCATCTTCTGGTGTTCGAAGAAAAATTAGGGCTTCTTCGTTTTGTGATTAATCTGATTTTGTTGAATCTGGTTATCTGGTTGGGTTCGAATACACTTGTGTTGGTTTTAGATCTTCAGATCTGGTGTTTTGTACTAAAAGCCCTAATTTCACAAATTGAGGTTAGGGTTTGGTGTCCTTCTGGTTCTCTGGAGTTCATCATCTTCTTGTTACTAGTCTGTCTTCCGCTGCATCGTCAATCACTTGTGATTGTTCGGTTACTTCTTACCCTTCTTTATCATTTTACTGTATTCTAACTTTCTTGTTTTTCTTGTAGAAGAGACAATCCTGTATTCTTGCATTGGTCATAATTCTCTTGAGAATTGTGATATCCTGGTTCATACACAGCTATTGTTTAAGATTTATTGTTCTTTCTTTTTTATTTCTTTTATGTGTCGACTGTTTGCTTGTGTGTGTTCGTATAATTGTTTTTTATCATGACTAAAGATGATTCATCTGGTTCTGGTGATTTGACCATGATATGAAAATTGGATTTTGGTGACCCCTTTGTACTTACATGCTAGTGATATCACTAGTACACCTTTAATAAATTTTAAACTAAAGGGAACTGAAAACTATAAATCTTGGGCATGTGTAATGGAATTAGCTTTACAAATTAAGAATAAAATGGGTTTTATAGATAAAAAGTTAAAGAAACCTGAATCTAATGATACATTAGCAAATCAATGGGAAAGATGTAATGCAGTTGTTTTATCATGGATTTTGGGTTCTATTTCTTATGATCTTTATTATGGTCAAATCTATTCAAAGATTGCTTCTGTAGTTTGGGATGAGTTGAAAGAAACTTATGATAAGGTGGATGGTTCTGTTATGTTTAAGTTGTATTAGAAGATTAATTGTTTAACTCAAGGTGGTAGTTCTGTGTCTGAGTATTACTATAAATTAAGTTCCTTATGGAAACAATATGATATTTTATGTAAACTACGTACTTGTGAATGTGATGCTAAAAATCTAGACAAGAGCATAAATTTCACTTAAAGCTAATGCAGTTTCTAAAGGGTCTTGATGATATTTATGTTGATCTTAGAAGTAATATATTGTTTAGGGATCCATTACCTTCTGTTAAGTATGCTTTTTCAATTATGTCTAGAGAAGAATCACACAGGAGTGTTAATGATAAAAAACCTATTACTGAGTCTGCTGCATTCTTTAGTAATAAACATAAAAGATCTACAGTTCAAACTGAATTGAAATTGTAGGTTATCCACCTAGGAATAATAATATTAAATGTACAAAGTGTGGATTAACTAATCATACCGTTGACAAATGTTTTGAAGTTGTTGGTTATCTTCCAAATTTTAAAAGAAGACCTTTTAATCAGCAAACTAATTCTAAATCTTATAATGTTGTTTCTGAGGGTAATGCTTCCATTTCCAATGCTTCAACTTCTAATGTTTCTATAACAAATGAACAACTTTCAAGACTGTTGTGCTTACTTGATGACAAAAAGATTGGTTCACCTGATGTATCTAATATGTCAGGTGATTTTATGAATCTAAATGTTTATTTTAGTTCTAATATTTGTAAATTTTTTAAAGCTAATCAAGTATATTAAAAAAAAACAAATATTAATTATGGTTGGATAATTGATTCTGGAGCAAATAAGCATATGACAAGTAGTGAAGAAAATCTTGAAAAGGTTGTTGATGTTATGGATTTAAATCTTACTGTTAATCATCCAAATGGAACAAAAGCTAAAATAAGTAAAATTAGAGATTTGAGATTAACTAAAGACTTTGTTTTACATGATGTGATAATTGTTCCAGAATATTGTGTTAGTTTACTTTCAGTTTATTATATTGCTAAAGATGATGATTTATTTGTGAGTTCTGATAAAACTAAGTGTTAGATTCAGGACTTAAAAGCAATGAAAATTGTTGTGACTGGTAATCAGCTTGATGGTTTGTACATTTTCAATAATTGTAGCTAAAGGTAATAGTTGTTTTACTAATAATGGTATGACTTGTTTGTTATCTAAAACTGTTTGGCATGACAGACTTGGTCACCCTGCAGACCAAGTGTTACATGTTCTTAAAAGTGATTTAAATATGCAAGGGTTTAGTAGTCATGAACCTTGTGAAATTTGTCATAAGGATAAACAGACTTGAGAACTCTTTCCTTTGAGGTAACATAATTCTACTGATGTGGGTCAATTAATTCATTTAGATGGTTGGGGTCCATATAAAGTTGTCAGCAGGGGTGGTTTTAGATATTTTCTCACCATTGTTGATGATTTTTCAAGGGTTGTTTGGATTTTTTTTTTTTTTTTTTATTAAAAACCAAAGATGAAGTTTATGATTATGTTGAAGGATTTTGTTTGTTAATTAAAACTCAGTTTAACAAAACATTTAAGGTTTTGAGAAGTGATAATGGGTTAGAATTTGTAAATTCTAGAATGAATTCATTTGTTCATAAAAATAGTATTGTTCATCAAACTACTTGTGCTTACACACCTCAACAAAATGGGATTGCTGAAATGAAACAAAGGCATTTGCTAAATATTGGAAGAGCTCTTATGTTTCAGGGAGGGATTCCTTTGGATTTATGGGGTGAATGTTTGCTAACTGCTACCTATTTGATTAACAGGTTACCTTCTTCCATTCTGTCAGGAAAATGTCCCTGTGAGTTAGTGCATAACAAAAAACCATGTCTTTCCCATTTGAGAGTTTTTTGATGTTTGACTTTTGCTACTATTTTAGATTCAAAAGATAAATTTGGTTCAAGGTCTGAAAAGTGTGCTTTAATAGGTTATTCAAATCAAAAGAAAGGTTACAAATTGTTTAGTTTTGATAAGAAAATGTTTTGTTTCTCAAGAAATGTAAAGTTTTATGAAAATATTTTCTCTTTCAAGTTAAAAGTTCAAATTTTTGATGAGTCAAATGTTTCAAATGATTTAAATACTTAAAAAAATTTGACAACTTTTTTAATGAAAACCAAAACTCTCCAATTTCAATGATGAAGGGAAAGAAGGTACTGATTATGATGGCTGTGATGGATCAAATCTAAGTAGTCCTCAAAGGGACACTACAATTGATTTATCACATGCAACACAGAATGCTGACCAGCCTATCCCTGAGGGCACATCACAAAACTTAAATGACAACCAAAACCCAACTCAAGAAGTTCCTGTGAATGTAAGAAGGTCTACTAGAAAGTCTCATATGCCTTCTAAATTTGGTGATTATATTATTAATAATAATGTCAAATATAGTCTTAATAAGTTTGTTAGTTATGCTAATCTGTCTTGTGAAAATAAATGTTTTGTATCTTCTTTGAATAAGAATGTTGAGCCTAACACTTATTGGGAGGCTTGTAAAGATCCTAAATGGGTTGATGCAATGAATTCTGAAATGGAAGCATTACATAGAAATGGTACTTGGATTGTCACAGATTTAACTCCCAACAGAGAACCTATAGGGTGTAAATGGGTTTACA
This sequence comes from Rutidosis leptorrhynchoides, assembly GCF_046630445.1. Taxonomy (NCBI): domain Eukaryota; kingdom Viridiplantae; phylum Streptophyta; class Magnoliopsida; order Asterales; family Asteraceae; genus Rutidosis; species Rutidosis leptorrhynchoides. The sequence goes on from NC_092341.1 coordinate 251,489,993, forward strand.
AGAAAAAATATAAGTCTAACGGGGAAATTGATAGATATAAGGCTAGGTTAGTTGCTAAGGTGTAATACCCCGTCAGAATCCACTAACGGCGTATCAACTCTGGTCCCAATGCTTGGCTTGACTTCTACATAACAGCATTGTTCTACAGCGGAAGCAACTAATACCTGAGATAAAACATGCAAAACGGATCAACATAAAGTTGAGTGAATCTACAGGTTTGAGTAAATATTCATAAAACAGTTTCCATAAATCGTTTGTTGAAACTCATTTCTCAAAATCGTTTATCGGAATAAACCGCTAAGGTTTAATCTCAAAAGTTTGTGTATAGCAAATGCTAAGTAATAAACTGGTTGTAAGATGTCAAGTTTCAACTGTGAGTGACATCAAAAAGTTCTTTTCGTTTCATCTGTTTGTAGACATTAACATGTTTAGTTTCAAGTTTGTAAACATCATGTTTTAAGTAACATCCTTCGTAAGTTAGGCCACGAGATTTCTGAAAAGCTTCGTAATAATATACACTTATCATGAGCACTTGATTATAAAGCTTTAACCTTTGCGTGAGCAGAGCACATGTCTTTAGTTTACCCTATACTGGCGATACACCGATCAAGTGTACGAGTAACAACTACATAAGCACCTGTTTAACGTTGCGGTGAGGTTTGTCAAACCTAACGGTACCGTCCCTATAATTCGAGCTTACAAAGTAACTAATATAATCAAGCTAAGGGATTTTTAATCTGAACTCATATGTATATTCTTGGTAAGTTACTCGTGCCTAATATGTAATATAGTTGTAAAAACAGTTTAAGAAATAGTTTCAAAAGCAGCATGTATCTCATCCCAAAAATGTTAAAGAAAAAGGGACTGTAGACTCACCTTAGCAAAAGCACTTGTAATTTCTTAGCAAAATGTACTGTAGTCGAACAATCTCGACCAACAACGCAACCTAGTCAAATAGGTCATCTTAAGTATACACATATAGGTCATACTATGTCAACCCATAGTGTACGCAAAGTCCTAGTGCTCAGACTGACTCAGCAAGCAAGTAAAAGTCAACTAATCCAAGCAAGTCAACAAAAGTCAACCAAAGTCGACCCTAAAGTCAACTCGGTCAAAGTGGTCAACTAAAGTCAAAAATCTCAGTAGGTCATGCAAACATGGTCAACATGTCAAACCTAGGTCAAGTATCACTTTACAAGTCATAATTAAGCATATTGCACTTTTGCACCTTAAAGCATGCCTTTGAAATTCGTACGATCCAACTATAGCTCATAGCACATAAATCATTAAATCATGAACAATTCCAGATCATAACTTCACTTAAAATTGATTTCAAAAAGTCTATCCAAAGCCTCATACGATAAATAAAAGTCCAATATCAGAAAGGGTCTAATCATAGCTCATTACAGAAATTTCTGCCCGCGCGTCAGTTTTTAAACATTTTTCATAAAATATAGAAAATAGATTTTGATGAACGGCCAATTGAAATCATCTCAAAACATCTCAAAGTTTTAGTGATAAAATAATCAGAAACATTGCTTTAGCCAATTTGTACAGTTTTGCAAATCTTTACAGACTCATCAGTTTTTAATCATCAACCGGACACATCACTTAGACGAGCATATATCTCATGGAAAATCACGTTCTCGCAAGTTCGCATACAAATGAAACATGTCAAGGAATACTTAAAATAATATATTACAGAATATCAAAGTCTCAATCAATTCCTAGTTCACTCTAGCAATTTTTATGTAACTTTGAAAAACGATTCAGCTCACTTTAAAAATCAAATCTTCGTTTTGACATAACGGGAGCATTACATAACCTTTTGACGCAAATCTTAAGTCTAAATCGCATAAATTTTCACAAGGAATACAGTAGTACACTTTATATAAGCTAGAACACAAATCATGCAACTCAGAAAATTCGTATATCATGCAAACCCTAACGAAAACTTCGATTAAGCATATCTTGAGCATACGATAACGAAATCACGCAAAATCGGAGTCTAAAATTAATATCTTTTTGATATCTTTCTATTTAAACATATTAAAAGATCAGATCTCATGTCAATTAAATCAGATCAATAAGAAACAAATTCGTTTTTCATGCAAACATCATCAATCGAGCAATTAAACGATAAACAATAACACAAGACACCATTAATTGAGCACTAGACTTGATTACACTATGTAATTAAACAAAAATTAGATCTAATAAGATTAGGGTTATCAATTATAACTCTAGAGAACAATTAACTTATATCAACGCGTAGAGGACGATAAAAGCAACAACGTTCGTGTTGATTGCAAGAGCAAACGAGCAAAATTGATGGGGATTATGTGCATGATGATGATCGACGATGGGAGAGGCAAGGGGAGCTGCAAATTTTCGTGGCTTTAGGGTATGGAGAAGGAATGAATGTATTTTTCTAAGTTAGGGCTCATAAGGATTAGGTTTAGGGCCTTAAACACAAGCTTGGGCCAAATTAAAAGACCAAAAGGGTGGGCTTATGGGAATTTCAGCCAAAGGGCTGTAAAAAGGGAGTCCATGGGTTCTAAAATGTTGCTAGATAAATTCCATAAGTGTATCCACTAAGTGTCGTTAGCCGTAAACGCAAACCGGATCGATAAACGTTAATTTCTCGCGTTCTTAATCTTTATAAATTCTAACAAATTGAAAGTATGTTTAAAACATAATAATTACTTAAAATAATTATTAAAAGTGAAATACCATTCGTTTCGTTATTTTCTTGTACGCACGTGGTCCGTTTTGAGTGCCGTTAGCCGTACCGGATCTCCGGAACGTTAACTAGTCGTTGAAACGAATTCACCGGGTTTAATTTACTAAATAAATAATAAATTAAATAAGTTTTTCATAAATTCAATAATTATTAAAAATAATTATTTTATCGTTTTTCTGAGTTCCGTAAACTGAAAAGCTTTCTAGGCGATTAACTTAATCGTATCGTTTTCTAAGTATTCCGCTATCCGAAACAAGTTCATCAATTAATATAAATATTAATTTAAGTAATCCACTAGGATCATGTATGCATTTAAATCAAATAAACACATAAAGTTCTAAGTAATCACCGTTAAATATTTAACGGACAAGTAACGATAGTGACGGAAAAAGTCGGGTTGTTACATTACCTGTAGCGACCCGACAAAATCGTCATTGATGGCGCCGCTAACTTAGGTCCCGTTACGTGGTCGTAGTCCCTATATGAGACTCGTTTGACCAAAATTATGTCGCATTCATTTGAAAAGTACAAGACTTGCAAAGTTTAGTTTACCAAACGGTTCGACAACAAGTTTAAGTTTACAAAAGTATAATGTATAAATGAAATAAACTTGCGACATAATATAAGTTGGAAATCACGGTTGCTATAAATAGCGTAAGTATGTAAACAAAAGTTTGAATCCAAAGGTGCTATCACTAGCGTATGTATGTATGTATGCTTGACCCCAAGCAAGAAATCAGAGTGTATGCATGCATGCTTGACTCCAAGCAAATATGAGTGTACGCGGAAGCATGTATCAAATAGCCATGTATGAACCTGAGAAACATATAGAAAACTGTCAACGAAAAACGTTGGTGAAATCATAGGTGTTTGTAAATGTTGTATTTGAACCACAAGATTTAATATAAGATGATTATCAAAATCATTTGCATTCCAAAGTTGTTGTTTGTATCGCGGGCACCCAATTATCAAACTTAACTGTTTTGTACCTTGTTACGTAGTGTTAGAACATAGACTATACTCGAAAATATATTTCATCCGCTAACGGTAGCGAACCGTCTGAATGAGGCTCGTCAAGCCCATGTGATCACATAATATAAGTTCTCGTTTACACCCTGCAAGTGTAACTAATGATAATTGAATTGAGGATTTTTGTTCAAACCCCTACGTGGAATGTTCGTTTTCGTACTTGTGTTCAAAGTGTAAAAGTATGATACGTATATGTTTCTCATCCCATAGTTTAAAGCATAAAAGTTGTTGAAAGATGGGACTATGATCTCACCTCGAGTGCACGAGTATAAAAGTACTTCACAAAGTAAACGTGTGCATGAAAGTTGCTTAGCCTTGACCTAAACAAGTAAGTTGTATCAATTAATCGGTTACGATACAAGGTCGGGCGAAATGTGTTCAATTAGTCCTATGGCTCGTTACGACTCGATTAGTATAGCATGTGAATCACGTTGTCAAGTTTCATGCAAGAATCAAGTATAAAATAGGATTAAAACGATTGCATAAGTGCTTGGTCAAGTTTGACTAAAAGTCAAACTTGGTCAAAGTCAAAGTCAACGGGGTCAGGTCGGGTATCCGAAAATTTTTCCATGATGAGAAAGTATATATAAGCATGTTGGCCAAGTTTCATGTTAATCGGAGTTACGAGTAAGCGGGGGTGAAAACGTGAAAATCAAAAGAATTTGGGACAGACCAAAATGGCGTGCCGCTCCATTTATGGCGCGCCGCTCCATTTAACTGATCAGCAAGTCTGGCAGTTTTCACACTCAAGCACGAATCCAACTTCAAACAATCATAACTTGTGAATCGTAAACATTCAAAACACGTATCTTATATCGTTGGAAAGGTATTTTGACAAGGAATACAACTAACCACTTTTCATCAAGCAAAAATATCATTTACAATAACCGAAAACTCGTCAAGTGATCATTAAATGTTCAAAATCATCGTTTCAAGTTTACAAAATGCATTTTAAGATTCGGGAATCCAATTCACACATATGATATGCCGTTTTGAAGGTAATGAAACATACATTACAACTAAACACTTACTAATAACATTTCATGGCATTCGAAACATCAAAAGTTTGTTTTAAGTCTATCAAACCCTAAACAAAATTCACAAAAATCAATAATTATGTTTTTGAAGTTTTCTTACTCAACCTACGCATCAAAACGAAGCTAGTGATACTAGTAACACAATTAAAACATGAACTTTAACAATTTAACAACATTAACTCATCCAAAATCAAAGATTAAGCACACCCATTTCAAATGTTCAAACTAGTTACTCAAGACAACGAATCGAGCAAACAAAACATATATTCATGTTATACACGAACCATAGACACTAACTAACACCATTTCAAGTCAAAAACACAAATTTAGAGAAATCTAGAGTTTTAGAAATGTTACCCAAACGAGATGAAATTGGTACCAAAATGTAGAGGATGAAGAGAGGATCACGAAAATGTAATTTGTTTTGATGTTTGCTTCTTGATTCGAATTTAGATGATGATTTTGTGAGTTGGGTGTTTGAGTTCATAAAATAGAAGTAGAGAAAAAATGGGGAGGTGTAGGATGGAGTGAATGAATGGTGGAGAGTGGGGTTTGACTAGTTGACCTAGTCAACTAGTTTGGCCCCTTTGCAACTTTAGTCCCTCAAGTTTCAAAGCGGGTGCGGGAATTAACCAAACGAATATTTTTAAAAACGCTCGAGGAAACGAGTGATGTTATAATTAAATAACGGGAATATTATGAACGTTAGTCAACGGAAACTACGAATTTAAATAACGAAAGATATTATTTAAAAAAAAAAAAGACAGTGTTAAAAATAAATTTAACGGAAAAACGCGGGATGTTACATTACCCACCTATTATGAAAAATTTCGTCCCGAAATTTTAGTGCACGTCCGCCGTAGTCGTCTCCTCGGGAAACAGTTGCAGATACTTTTGTCTCACCTGGTCTTCACGCTTCCACGTGAATTCTGGTCCTCTACGGGCGTTCCTCCGATCTTTAACAATCGGATACTTTTGTCTCACCTGATAGAAACGCAACGATACCTAATGCGCACCAGAACCAGTATCAGAATCAAATACCTAACCAATACTATATGACACCGTAAAACACTTTTACTTACCAAAATCCCATGATGATGAATCCATACCAAATGCAAATGTTCCAACAACATTACATGCAGCCACTCAAAAGGTGTACTTATAAGAACTTCCGTGATTGCAAACCCTCTGAGTTTTCTGGAAGTACTGATCCGACTGTAACTCTCAATTGGTTGCGAGAAATTGAAAGGGTATTTGAAGCGTGCCAGTGTGAACCCGAGCTGAAAGTGACATATGCTAGTCGATTGTTGAAAGGTAGGGCTATGATTTGGTGGGATTCTTTGATTTCCAGTATACCAAAAGAGCAAGTGAGTATGATCACATGGGAGCAGTTTCATGGGAAGGTGTGTGAACAATATTGTAATCCATTTGATATGAACCGAATCAAGACTGAGTTTCTTGAAATGAAGATGACACCTCAAATGATGATCGATGAGGTAGTAGAGAAGTATATGGATAAACTGAGGTTTGTACAACAGTGGGTGCTAGACGAAGCATCTCGTATACAGAATTTTGTTAATATCATTTTGCCAGAGTACCGAACTTTTGTTAGAATGGCTATGTCGTTGTCTCAAGCGGTTGTGATGGCTAAGATGGTAGAAAGTAATGTTCAGGCTGCCAGAAACAGAATGTTTGGTAATGTGCTACAACAAGGTGGGCAAGTATCTGGTCAATCAGGATTTAAATCCAAGAAGTCTAGTGGGTTTAAATCGAAGGGTAAAAGTGGTCAGAGTAGTTCTGGGTCTGGATCAGGTAAAGGGAATTGGTGTCACACGTGTCGATCTTCTCATAGCGGTCAGTGTTCTGAGGCTACAAGAAGATTCTTAAAGTGTGGTGTTGTTGGGCATAAGTCTTCAGCATGTCCGTATCCAAATAGTGTGTGTTGGAGTTGTCACAAACCAGGGCATTGTGCGGTTAGTTATCCGTCGAAGAGTGGTAGTTCCGGGGCAGGGTTAGGGGCGCGTTCAGCATCAGCCGTAGGGTCAACTGCCTCGAGTGGGCAGAAGAGGAAGAACCCTCCAACAGCAGAGGCTAGAGCTTTTCAGATGTCGGTTGAGAATGTTGTGGCAACCGACGAAGTGATCACCGGTATGTTTCTAATTAACTCAATACCTGCTCGCGTATTGTTTGATTGTAGTGCCAATAGGTGTTTTATGTCCCTAGATTTCTGTGCTAAGTTGAATTTACCAGTTACTGTGTTACCCAAGCCGGTTAGTGTAGAAGTAGCCGATGGTAAGATCACACCCGTCACAACATATGTGTCTGGGGTTTGTATAGAGATAGAAGGGAAGTCTTTCCCGGTGACTTGTTTAGTGTTACTTATTTCTAGCTTTGATGTAGTATTAGGAATGGATTGGTTGAGCTCGCTTAGGGCTAATATTAAGTGCGATAGGAAAATGATTACCTTTCGTTCGACTGATGGAACCCGTGTTGTGGCCCGAGGGGAGCGGGGCGAGTATAATTTTCTGTTGATAACCATGATGAAAGCGAAAAAGTCGATGGCAAAGGGTTGTGATTCGTTTCCTGCGTATGTGATTGATGCGAAGATAATATATAGGCCGGAGGTCCGCACGGAAGCAATCTCTTTACTCTGGGGTAGGGAGAGGGATGACGTTCTCTTCATGCGGGTAGAGAATTTTTTCTCGACTCGTGGATAGAGAAACGACTTCTCTTCTATTCTAGGATAGAGGAAGGATTGTCTACATCTAACCTCCCCCATACCTCGCATATGCGGGATTGGGTATTGTTGTTGTTGTTGTTGTTATTGTTGTGATTGATGCGAAGAAAGAAAAGAGAACAGTGGCCGATATTCCGATAGTATCAGAATTTCCCGAAGTGTTCCCAGATGAGTTACCAGGTCTGCCACCGGTAAGGGAAGTTGAATATAAGATTGAGTTGGTTCCTGGAACAACTCCAGTTGCAAAATCTCCATACCGATTAGCGTCGTCTGAAATTCGTGAAATGATGTCACAGATTCAAGAGTTATTAGATCGTGGATTTATCCGACCGAGTTCTTCACCGTGGGGTGCTCCGGTATTGTTTGTTAAAAAGAAAGATGGGTCAATGCGTATGTGTATTGATTATCATGAATTGAACAAAAGAACAGTGAAAAATAAGTATCCTTTACCTCGAATAGACGATTTTTTCGATCAGTTACATGGTGCTTCATTCTTTTCCAAGATAGATTTACGATCCGGGTATCATCAGGTTCGTGTTGCTGAATCAGATATACCGAAAACAGCATTCAGAACTAGATATGGTCATTATGAATTTCTTGTCATGCCGTTTGGGTTGACGAATGCGCCATCAGTCTTCATGGATTTAATGAATAGAGTGTGTCGTCCGTTCTTAGATAAGTTTGTGATTATGTTCATAGACGATATACTAGTGTATTCAAAGACAGAGAGTGAACATGCTGAACACCTGAGACAGGTTTTGAATTTGCTGAAACGTGAGCAGCTATTTGCAAAATTTTCAAAATGTGAATTTTGGTTACGTGAAGTGCAGTTTTTGGGTCATGTGATTTGTGCTAAAGGTATAAAGGTTGATCCGATAAAGATAGAAGCGGTAATGAATTGGAATTCTCCGAAGACTTCGTCTGAGATTAAGAGTTTTCTGGGGTTGGCTGGTTATTATCGCAGGTTTATCAAAGATTTTTCTAAAATAGCGGGTCCGTTGACTAAGTTGACTCGTAAAGATGTAGCCTTTCGATGGACTGATGAACAGGAAAAGGCTTTTCAGATTTTGAAACAGCTACTGTGTCAGGCACCAGTGTTAGCTTTACCAGAAGGTTCAGACGACTTTGTGGTATACTGTGATGCGTCATATGCTGGGTTGGGTTGTGTATTAATGCAAAGAGATAAAGTAATCGCTTACGCCTCGCGACAGTTGAAAGTTCATGAGAAGAATTATCCAGTGCATGATCTTGAAATGGCTGCAGTAGTGTTTGCTTTGAAACTGTGGAGACACTATTTGTATGGAACCCATTGTGTTATTTGTACAGGTCATAAGAGTTTGCAGTATATCTTCTCACAGAAAGAATGGAATATGCGCCAGAGACGGTGGCAAGAGTTGATTAAAGATTACGATTGTGAAATTAAATACCATCCGGGTAAGGCAAATGTGGTTGCAGATGCGCTAAGCCGTAAAAAGTCAAGTGAAAATGTGAAATTCCTTCGTTTGAATATAACTTCAGATTTGATTAACAGCTTAAGAACCGTTCAGGCCTGTGCTTTGGAGGACGAACATATTAAATCTAAACAAATGACCAAACGAAAAGTGGACTTAATTGATGACTCACGAGGACTAAAGACCTTAAACAATCGTGTTTGGGTGCCTAAACTTGGAGATTTGAGGGATTTAATCCTGACAGAAGCTCACAAATCCAGATTAACAGTACATCCTGGTAGTAATAAGATGTATCATGATTTGAAAACAGTGTATTGGTGGCCAACAATGAAATCAGATATCGCCCGTTATGTCGAAAAGTGTCATATATGTGCTCAAGTGAAGGCAGAACATCAGAAACCTTATGGTTCGTTACGTCAGTTACAGATTCCAGAGTGGAAATGGGAACATATAACGATGGATTTTGTGACCAAATTACCTCGAACACAGAAATGACACGATATGATTTGGGTAATAGTGGATCGTCTAACTAAAAGTGCTCATTTTCTTGCTACTCGTGAAACAGCTTCGTTAAGTGAGTTAGCCGAATTGTATGTGAAAGAAATAGTTAGTCGACATGGTGTGCCTTATCGATCGTTTCAGACAGGGATTCCAGATTTGTGTCGAACTTTTGGAATAGTCTTCAACAGAATCTGGGTACACGTGTGAATTTAAGTACAGCTTATCATCCTCAGACAGACGGTCAGAGTGAAAGAACGAAACAGACTTTGGAGGATATGTTAAGGGCTTGTGTGTTAGAAAACGGTGGTTCGTGGGAAACGGAAGAATTGATGAGAAACCGCTACCCTTATTTGTTTGACCAAGACCAGATTCCGAGGACGGAATCTCCTTAAGGGGGTGGATTTGTAACAGACTGAAACCCGGACTAGTTGTAAGTTGTCTATTTTGTCCTTAGGGTTTGTGCTTAAGTTTTAAGTGCTTTTATTTTAATTATTTTATTAGTGTTTTATTATACTTTTGTTGTGACCAGTTTGTGACAAGGGTCCCAGAACAGGTTTGTTTATTTCAATTGGACCTCGTTTGGGTTACCTAATCTTGTGCGAAAGATATCGGATAACTGGTAAATACCCGTGTGTTGTACAGTGTGGGAATTAAACCCAATTAAGAGACTAGTGTTCTGTATTTTCTTCCAATTTCTAGAATATTCACTAAAACACCGTCCTTTACATCCCCACCTAACCAAACCCTAATCCTTAAACATTGATCTTGAGCTCAAATTGGTGTTAGAATCGTGTTTGTTATCGTGTACTGAGTCTATCAAGGTAAGTAACATGTGTTTTTGTGTTCAATTTGTTGTTAAATTCATGGTTTTGTGTGAGTTTTGTAAAAAGCTTGAATTTGTGTCAAAACAAGTGATTTAAGTGTTTTTATGGTCAAATTGTTGTGGGTTTTGAGTCTATAACAAGTAGTGAACAAGTTGTGGTCGATTTTGGTGTTTAAAACGAGCTCTAGATCGAGATTTGAGGATTTCATCGTGAAGTCGGTAGCCTTTGTTCAGTTCCTGAGGAAGATGAACACAGTCGGTCGACTGTCGGTCGACAATCGACCGACTGAGGGTGAACCGACCGATTGTTGAGTGAACCGACTGACTGAGATTTACCTTCGACCGATTGATGTAATACCAAGTGAATCGACCGACTAGTATGGTCAGTCGATCGGTTGTGTCGACAGTCGACCGACTGTCAGTGTCAGTCGACCGACTGTGTGTCCAGGGCAGAATGTTTTACCAAAGTGCCTTTTTCTAGCTGTTATGCTGCCCGTTTATATTTTGGTGTTTAGGATGTAAATTTATGTAAATTTTGAGCGGACGCACTTTTTACTAATTTGCTATAATTCGCTGTCAGTGTGTCTAATCTTGATGGAAACACTATTCTAACTTGGTTTTTGCTGTTCTCAGGAGATAAGGACAAGGAGGAAGCTCAGAAATAATAACTGAGCAGTTGCTGGTAATTGGTGAGTGGGTCTATCTACGGATAGAGTTTAAGTAGCATATAACTCTTTTACCATGCATAGTGTAGGAATTACAATGATAGAATAGTATCATTTGCCTGATGTTGTATGTGAATTATGTGTACACTGTGTGAATGACACCAGTTGGGCCTAGGGAGACTGGGGACTCGAGACCGTGCCTAGGAGAGGTTAGAGTCCGTATGAGGTCAACCGTGCCAAGGGGAGGTTGGGTCCATAGGCTACTGATAAGACTAAAAAGGAACATATATTTCATAGCAATATCCCTCCTAAATAATAGGTTTTCATATGTAATTGTATTATATTTTCATTGTAATTGTTTAAATAAATAAGTGCGAAGACAAAAGGCGAAAATGAAGATTTGAAGACAAAAACGTCCAAAAAACTCAAATGTACAAGATACAATCCAAGTGGTTCAATTTATTGATGAGAAACGTCTCAAAATGACAAGAGTACAAGTTACAAAACGCAAAGTACATGATATTAAATTGTACGCAAGGACGTTCGAAAATTCGGAACCGGGACATGAGTCAACTATCAACGCCCGACGCAACGGACTAAAAATTACAAGTCTACTATGCACAAGAATATAATATAATATATAAATAATTATATTAATTATTTATATTTTATATTTATATATAAATTATGTCGAAAAGCAAGGTTCCAAAATTGTGTGAGCTGGATTTTCAAACTCCACGACTCGCGGAGTTTGCAAGCTTAAAACTCCACGACTCGTGGAGTTTGAAAAATCAGAATTTCCCTATAAAATGAACGAGCTTCTGCCGAGTTCAACCATCCCCAATATCAATCTCTCTCTGATATATATATATATATATATATATATATATATATATATATATATATATATATATATATATATATAATATAAATTAGTTTAGTTTTATGTTAGATTAGTTTAGGTTATGCAAAGGTTATTTTACGGGTTTTAAAGTCGGAGCTCTGTTCGTGTAACACTACGCGATAAATAATCAATGTAAGCTATGTTCTCCTTTTTAAATTAATGTCTCGTACTTAAATTATTATTATGTTTATTTAAGACGAAGTAATCATGATGTTGGGCTAAAACTATTAAAATTGGGTAATTGGGCTTTGTACCATAATTGGGGTTTGGACAAAAGAACGACACTTGTGGAAATTAGACTATGGGCTATTAATGGGCTTTATATTTGTTTAACTAAATGATAGTTTGTTAATTTTAATATAAAGATTTACAATTGGATGTACCTATAAATAACTATATACACTCGATCGGACACGATGGGCGGGGTATTTATATGTACGAATAATCGTTCATTTAACCGGACACGGGAATGGATTAATAGTCTATGGAATTATTAAAACAGGGGTGAAATTATGTACAAGGACACTTGGCATAATTGATAACAAAGTATTAAAACCTTGGGTTACACGCAGTCGATATCCTGGTGTAATTATTAAACAAAGTATTAAAACCTTGTTACAGTTTAAGTCCCCAATTAGTTGGAATATTTGACTTCGGGTATAAGAATAATTTGACGAGGACACTCGCACTTTAAATTTATGACTGATGGACTGTTATGGACAAAAACCAGACGGACATTTTAAATAATCCAGGACAAAGGACAATTAACCCATGGGCATAAAACTAAAATCAACACGTCAACCATCATGGTTACGGAAGTTTAAATAAGCATAATATATTTTATTTCAGATTTCCTCGTACTTTTATTTATTGTCATTTTAATTATTGTTATTTATTTTATATTGTTATTTAAATATCGTCATTTACTATACACTTCGCTTAAAATATAAATCGACAAACCGGTCATTAAACGGTAAACCCCCTTTTATATATTATTATATATATTTTGTACAAATATAGTTGTTTAAAAATATAGTGTGCAATAAGCCCGCTCCCTGTGGAACGAACCGGACTTCCTAAAAACTATACTACTCTACGATTAGGTACACTGCCTATAGTGTTGTAGCAAGGTTTAGGTATATCCCATTTGTAAATAAATAATTAAAACTTGTGTAAAATTGTAGCATATTTAATAGTATTTCCTAGTAAAAATATAAACTATTTCGTACCCCACGCTACGACATCAAGTTTTTGGCGCCGCTGCCGGGGACTTCGGCGAAACGCTATATTTTTAATTTATTTTTGTATAAATATATTTATATATCATTTTAGAAAAACAATATTAAAAAAAAAACGCCTTGCAAACTCCGTGACTTGCGGAGATTTTCTGCTACGTGGCACCGCGACTCGCGGAGCCACCTGACAGGCGCACCCAGGAACCCTACTTCGCATTTATTACGGAATATTATTAATTATTATTATTTTAAAACCCTAATTAGGTTTAATTAATTTAATATTTAATTTTTAGTTTTAATTAAATTTGTAATAATTACTTTTAATTAGTTTTATTATATATAAAAATTAATACTTTTATAAAATAAAAATATAAAAATAATATTTTTATAAAAATTGTACTTTTTACAACTTTAAGTTTATTTTTATTTTTTTTGTTTATTTTTATTTGTTTTTAGCATAATATTTGTATTTTTATTGTTCGTAGCTAGTTTTAAATTTAGTATTTTGCCATAGCTTATTTTTATTTCTAGATTTTTAGGCTTTGCCGTAAAATCCCTTAAGTGCTTTTTCTTTAGATTAAGATTTAGGCGCTTTAGAATTTTACGACGCCATTTTTAATTTTAGTGCCTTTTAAGTTATTGCCGTTTTGGATATAGAATTCCTGTAAGCTTTAATACCTTTAGGCGTAACTTTTAGATTTAATTTTTAGACTTTTAAGTTTCGACGTTTTTCTTTCATATTTTTATTTTTCGACGCGCACTCTTTTTCTTTCTTATTTCTCGCCACGTTAGTTTTAGGACTTAGAAATTTTCTCTACTTCTTCTCTAATAATTCAAAACGAAAAATTATTTTAAGCGGTTAAATTGATAGACATCCAAATTTTCTGCTTCGTAGTAATAGTTGGATTTGTTAGTGGCTGAGTTGTGAGCTTCCGATTTAAAGGGTTCTGGCTCCCTGCTACATCTTTTGGCTATTCGAAACGTGGGCAAAAGCAAAAAAGTCTATTAATTTGATAACTTTAAATAATTTTTATCTTTTTATAACTAATAGGATAATTAGTGAATGCACCACATTGTAGCTAAAATTTGGCTATCGCAATAAAATGGAAAATTTTGAAAACAAGGCCTTGGAAACCCTTTATGACATCCGAAATCAATTTAATCAATACTCTCAAACGGGTGTTGATGACAATTCGTTCGGTCAATCTTGGATCACGAATGATGAAACAATAACTGGTTGTGAAATCTGTGGAGATTATCACTCAACATGGGAATGTTATTATTACGTTCCTATGGAAAATTATGCACCCATGGAACCTGAATGGAACGATTATGAGGAATACAATTCTAATTGGGATTATTTCCAAGAATATATCCAAACTCAACAACCAGAAGACAAGGAAAATTATGTGCCTGAAAATTCTTTAGATTATATGAAAATCAAACTCGAAGAACTTGATGCTCAAAATGAACAAATGAGAGAGTTTGTAAATTGGCAAGCTGAAACTCTATCAGATTACACACCTGTTGATCTGAGGAGTCGTGTGCAAGAAAATCTCATATCATCGAATTTTGATGAATTCGAGAGCTCCGAAATCACCAATTATCCCGATGATACTTTTTATTCAGCTTTAGCAATTTCACAACATATCGACACATTAGCCTCAACCGACGAAATCATCGATCCATCTATGGATGAAGAAGAAGTAAGGATGACAAATTGGTACTCTTGGGAAAACAATAACATTGAAAATTTTACCCCCGAGACCAAAATGGTGGGACCGATAAGTACCGTTAATGAAGAAGAATTTGCTTCAATCCAGCCACAACCTTCCAACCCAATATTCTCAATAGACGAGTCATCTACCGAAGATGAACTACGAGCTGTAATAGATAATGACACCTCGGATTTCACCCAATCGGGTAATAGAGGTGAAAACTTTGATCACGAGAATAAAAGGAAGGAAATATTAGGAATTGTCCACCCTATAGAAATAAGTATGTCGGTGTATATCGATCCATTTGACCAAGAACCAGAAAAGAGACATATCCATTTACTAAAAGCTACACTTAAAAAAGAATTAGGTAGTGACGATCGGGTGGGTCTAAACTTTAAACCCATTGATATAATATATACCACCCGAGATGTAAATAACTGGCTCACTATTTTAATTCGTGGAACTTATACTACCGACTTCACATGTCGTCAGCTAAGTGTGGGGAAGTCTAACCCCACTTAACGTTAAATTAGGGGTTCGGGTTAGTGCATAACTCGTTAATAAAAATGCATGATGAGTTAGGCTAAAAGACGTATTTTCAAAACTTAGATAACAGTTCAGAAAAGCAACCGTTTTTGAAGAAAAACATGTGTGATAAAACAAGAAGGAATGAACGATGAGGCGAACCATCTATCATTCGACGAGCTTTGTAATTACAAACTGGGTATTTTCAATCACTTTTCTACACTAATCACCCTCATGAATTTATAATTAGAGTCAGATTTCATGCAAATGAGGGCATTGCATGATCTTAAGTGTGGGGAAGGATTATAAATTCTCTCGGGTTTACACTTGGTTTTATTTGCCAAATTTTGTGAAAATTTGAAAAATTTTAAACTAAATGAATTCAAAATCATGTTTATACATATTTATGAACGATGAAAATTAGGTGTTAATACCGAAATTATCGTTACCTCAGAAAGGACATAAATGGAGAAACACCCTAAAACGCTTGAATTCATTTAAAATGGAATAAAGGAGAATAAAAAGGCAAAGAAAGAAACTAAGTGTGGGGAGAATGTACCTAGTTATTTAATTAAAAACTATCTAGCACATGTTTCTGTAAAGTTTATTGCAGGTGCTTTTGTTTTGGACTAAATTAACTATTTTACCCGATGAAAGAAAAGAAAAGATGGATCTACACGATGAATCAATTCCATCATTAAAAGGAAGTAAAGTCTTCCGAAAAAGACACGCGCTTCTTGATTTAGGTCAAGAAGTTATTGTCCAGACCAGCTGTAGGTTGACGAAAAATCTAGAAAAGTCATCTCTAAAATCAGCAAGAAATCCACGGACCTCAGCATCAAACAGGTTCGCCATGTGGTCAGACTTATCCTAACCATGAGAGGATCTGTCTCGTAAAATGGGAGGGCGCCGTGCAAATTAGCTTGATAAGACTAATGAATCAGACCCCTAGAAAGGATCATCTCCTTAAAGATTAAAAATTAGCTTTTAAGCCTGATATTACTCAATACTTGAGATTGACCTTAAAGATTGAGAATTACAAACTCATGGAATTCGATGATATCTAAACTCGAGCTTGAACGAGAAAATATTTTGATCAAAATTACAAATCGATTTGTTTTCTGAAAACCTATTTTCAATACGTTCATTACCATTGAATGTAAAATCCTAGGAATTCACCTGGAATTCATTAGGTCACCTGAACCAAATCGGGTGTCAACCGTAAGAACGGTGGTTGCATAGCATGGTCGAAGACAGGACCTTGTGCCAGACCGAAAAATCATAGGATGATCTTTACTATTGCTCCTACAAAGGATAGTAATAGCATCCGACATGTTTTTGGACCATAATCAAATGCATGTCATTAGACATTGCCTTAACAGTTGCTTGTTCATCGCTTTCCTTTACAACCGGACGGTAGTTTTCCGAAAGGTAATATACGGGACAAGTGAACTGGACGTGTTGCTTTCCTAATACAAGGTTAGCAAGTGGGTAACACAAAACCACAAGTGTTGAGCTAAAATTTTCAAATCTGAAACCCACACAACCCACAAAAATATTTTGCAAACACCGGTGAAGGGTTATTCCGGAAAACTTGTCAAGGGTAAAAGCTAGATTGAATTTTTAAAAGATCAAATGTTTTCATAAAGATCCAATTTCCTAACGGATCTAAATTTTCACAGTCATGTGGGACTGTAAACCGCCTTTCAAATGTGCACTTTGCTTTGGAAACCGAAAGTAAATCGGCTATTTAATTGCAAGTGTCGTTGACCTAAACCCGAGGCAACTGTGGATGACACACCCACCTTTAACCATGGTTCTATCGTTACTATCATTGTTTATACCACCATATCAAAATCACTAATGTACAAAGTGTGATGAATAAAAAAGTGATTCATGTATGTTTTTATTTCAAGTTCTGTATTGCTTGAGGACAAGCAACGCTCAAGTGTGGGGATATTTGATAAGACTAAAAAGGAACATATATTTCATAGCAATATCCCTCCTAAATAATAGGTTTTCATATGTAATTGTATTATATTTTCATTGTAATTGTTTAAATAAATAAGTGCGAAGACAAAAGGCAAAAACGAAGATTTGAAGACAAAAACGTCCAAAAAGCTCAAATGTACAAGATACAATCCAAGTGGTTCAATTTATTGATGAGAAACGTCTCAAAATGACAAGAGTACAAGTTACAAAACGCAAAGTACATGATATTAAATTGTACGCAAGGACGTTCGAAAATCCGGAACCGGGACATGAGTCAACTATCAACGTCCGACGCAACGGACTAAAAATTACAAGTCTACTATGCACAAGAATATAATATAATATATAAATAATTATATTAATTATTTATATTTTATATTTATATATAAATTATGTCGACAAGCAAGGTTCCAAAATTATGTGAGCTGGATTTTCAAACTCCACGACTCGCGGAGTTTGCAGGCTTAAAACTCCACGACTCGCGGAGTTTGAAAAATCAAAATTTCCCTATAAAATGAACGAGCTTCTGCCGAGTTCAACCATCCCCAATATCAATCTCTCTCTGATATATATATATATATATATATATATATATATATATATATATATATATATATATATATATATATATATATATATATATATATATATATATATATATATATATATAAATTAGTTTAGTTTTATATTAGATTAGTTTGAGTTATGCAAAGGTTATTTTATGGGTTTTAAAGTCGGAGCTCTGTCCGTGTAACACTACGCGATAAATAATCAATGTAAGCTATGTTCTCCTTTTTAAATTAATGTCTCGTACTTAAGTTATTATTATGTTTATTTAAGACGAAGTAATCATGATGTTGGGCTAAAAATATTAAAATTGGGTAATTGGGCTTTGTACCATAATTGGGGTTTGGACAAAAGAACGACACTTGTGGAAATTAGACTATGGGCTATTAATGGGCTTTATATTTGTTTAACTAAATGATAGTTTATTAATTTTAATATAAAGATTTACAATTGGATGTACCTATAAATAACCATATACACTCGATCGGACACGATGGGTGGGGTATTTATATGTACGAATAATCGTTCATTTAACCGGACACGGGAATGGATTAATAGTCTATGAAATTATTAAAACAGGGGTGAAATTATGTACAAGGACACTTGGCATAATTGATAACAAAGTATTAAAACCTTGGATTACACGCAGTCGATATCCTGGTGTAATTATTAAACAAAGTATTAAAACCTTGTTACAGTTTAAGTCCCCAATTAGTTGGAATATTTGACTTCGGGTATAAGAATAATTTGACGAGGACACTCGCACTTTAAATTTATGACCGATGGACTGTTATGGACAAAAACCAGACGGACATATTAAATAATCCAGGACAAAGGACAATTAACCCATGGGCATAAAACTAAAATCAACACGTCAACCATCATGGTTACGGAAGTTTAAATAAGCATAATATATTTTATTTCATATTTCCTCGTACTTTTATTTATTGTCATTTTAATTATTGTTATTTATTTTATATTGTTATTTAAATATCGTCATTTACTATACGCTTCGCTTAAAATATAAATCGACAAACCGGTCATTAAATGGTAAACCCCCTTTTATATATTATTATATATAATTATATATATTTTGTACAAATATAGTTGTTTAAAAATATAGTGTGCAATAAGCCCGCTCCCTGTGGAACGCACCGGACTTCCTAAAAACTATACTACTCTACGATTAGGTACACTGCCTATAGTGTTGTAGCAAGGTTTAGGTATATCCAATTTGTAAATAAATAATTAAAACTTGTGTAAAATTGTAGCATATTTAATAGTATTTCCTAGTAAAAATATAAACTATTTCGTACCCCCACGCTACGACATCAGCTACTGATTGTGGAGTATAGTGTGAATGATGCATCCCCTGCATCTGGATAACTATACTGTGAATTGAGTAGCAGGGACTATCGGTAGACTCAGGCCCGATCAGCTGAGAGTCGTGTGCTCGTACAAGCCGCCGATCCTCATATTGTCTTATTGTATGCTAGTTGGTAGTTAGCAGGTACTGTTGATGTATATAGCTTGTGTGTGGCTTAAGCTATATCTGTTAGATAGATTCCATTCACTTAGCGGTGCGCTAATCCCCCAAATATTCTTCCCTTGCAGGTTTAGGTACTGCTGGTCGGGATGGGTACTGATACAGAAGACCTGTTAGACAACCCAACTCTGATGTGGACTTTTGTATAAATAATGTTTTGTAATAACATAACACCGTTGTGTAAACTTAAACTTAATTACTCAGATTAATGTAATGACGTAACCTATACTGTGTTTGTTAATAAAGCCTTCCGCTGTGTTTTAAAAAAAAAATGGCCGGTGTTACACCACCCAAGTTGACCGGTGATTCACGAACGTTAAAACTTGTAAAAACTATATGATGACATATATATATATATATATATATATATATATATATATATATATATATATATATATATATATATATATATATATATATATAGTTAAGATGATATTATGATAAGCAAGGTTGGAGAATTCGGATCTCGGGGAGATCTCGTTTGGACTTTTTTAGGGGGATCTCGGCATCTCAGAATAATCTCGGAGAGATCTCGGACTTTGACTTACGTTGACTTTATAGTTTTTTTAATAAAAATATACATAAAAACATAAATATATGTATATTTATATACTGTTTTACGAGATTTTACAAAAATATCCGAGAAATGAGCGAGAAAATCTTAGAAATTACGAATTTTACAAGAAAATCTTACAAATTAGCAAGAAAATCCGAGAAATTATGGCTTTAACTAAGTTTGACCCCATTGACCAAGAAATCTCGGGAGATGAACATCTCGTCTCGGTTGCCTCTTAAAAACGAGATCTCGGGGGAGATCTCGGGGAGATCTCGGGAGATTTACAACACTGATGATAAGTAAGTATCTCATTAGGTATTTTAACAATGAGTTATATACATAAAAATGAGACTATTGAATTAAGAAACTCGAAAACGATATATATAACGATTATCGTTATATCAACGTCTTACTAAATACATATGAATCATATTAAGATATTGATACACTATGTTTAATCATGATAAATGATAAGTAAACATGTCATTAAGTGTATTATGTGACGACCCGAAAATTTCCGACCAAATTTAAACTTGATCTTAATATGATTCCGACACGATAAGCAAAGTCTGTAAGGTTGAGTCTCAAAAAGTTTAAACTGTTTCATATATTCAATTGACCTTCGACTGCTCTCGATAATTCACGAACAATTAATTGTAAATAGATATGTGTGTATGTATGTATAACTAATAATTCGAAATATAATTTGAAGTATTATATGTTGTTGTTATTAAAAAAATTAATAAAATAAAAAGGATATTATAGTAATTATTATTTAAAATATATCTTCGTATATAAATAAAGCATATTAAAAATAAATATAAAATGATTGTAATACTCGTTTGATGTTTCGGTTGATATTAAGCAAGTTAAATTCAAACTTATGTAATTTTAAAATAAAAGGTGATACGAAAATGAGTTATATAAGTTATAGGCTTATTAAAAGTATATTTAAGACGTAATTATTTAATTTTAACACTTTTTATATTTTACCCATAAATGAGAAGGACAGTTGATATAATTTTTATTTATTAAATTAATGACTGAATTTTATACTATAATGACCAAAATAAATAAATATAGTTAATTTAAAAATATGGGATTTTTCTGAACACTTTTATCTGCCACTAATTTAAATGGAGCCTGATATAATACTCCGTGAATGGACGTCGGTAGCTAGATAACAAAATGAAAGGCCGCTACCTCTTTTTCCACACATTTAAATTATTGTTATATTAATTAATTATTACTACTACTTTATATATGTGTCATGAATATGGATATGGAAGTGTAACATTATCAAACAAATTAACCAGCTGCTACACTGTGCTAGATTGAGATAATTGATTTCACTATTTTTGGATTCTATGTATATTTTCTATATTATATAGATAACCATTATTACACATGAATATATGTATATTTTGCTTCAATCAACCAAGACATCTTAGAGTCCATCACCAATCGACTGTCTCTATTCGAAGTCCATCACCAATCCTCCACTAGTGACAACCTCCGGCTCACCACCATGCCACCTTTCAAACACCACCCCGCCACTTTCACCATAAAACCAACCACCACCATCCTAAATTTTGTTATATCTGAAAACCACCTTCATCCGATGATCACCACCTTGATCACCAACATTAAACATCTATCAAATTATATATCTATCTATTTCTGTTTTCATTTGAATCAAGAACAACCATGATAACCATCATCTTAACCGAATCCCGACCACATAGTACCATCCTTACATCACCAAAACTACCCATCTTCTATTCCGTTTCAATTCTCAATTCTGTTAGGACAAACGCGAACAAACCCACTATTTTTTTTTATTTATCATCACCTTCGATCCCAATAACACTACCACCATGACAATCACGTAGTACCTGCAACAACTACTATGAAAATGTTTTCCTTCTGGTTCGACTAAAACCTCAACTGAACACATTATTATTCCTTCTGTTCATGATAAATATCGAACCACCACTCAGCTTATTTCTGTCTTCTGGTTACAAATGAGCACATGATTAATTGATGGTGGTAATAACCCATCGAACAAATGATGGGTTTGTTAAAGTGTGTCAACATGGGTGTATTGAAATTTAAAACACCTTACCTCCTTAATTTACGGGACAAATCATGCAAGTGGGAGGTTGTTACTTCTTGGTGGTCGACATTATCTATAGAAAACCCCAATTGTTTTTTTTACGCATGCTATATCCCTTCTTGCTGTAGAGTTTTTTTTTATTTGACAGCTACACGTTTACACTTTCCTATATTTGGGTTTCGGTTTTCTTTTTGGGGCCGTAACACTTGATAGTATGTTGGGCTTGTGATTTGTTTTAACTTGGGCAGAGAATTCAATTTACTTTTTCTGATGGGCCGTATTTTAAAATCATTGGGCCGAAGCTTTTATTTTTTCTGTTGGGCTACCATGTTACGTTCCCTATTTAAATCACTAAACAAACTGTAATGATGTTAGAGGATACGAGTATGGTGATGATACAATTAGGTATGTCGATGACGTTTAGGTAACAATGATAATGATGATGGTGGTGTTATGTTTAATGACGATTATGATCATGATAAATAGCTAGATAGATGAAAAGGATGATGGTTATACATGATGATGATGGGAGATGATGGTAACGATAGGATAGAAATGATGACGATTAAGATTACATGATAATGATATTACTGTGATATTTGATGATGCCGCGATGATAGTGGTAATATATGATGATGGTATTAATTAGGGAATGAAGATGTTTATGTATTTGATGATGGAGGTAAATGATTATGATAAGTGATGATGATACATAAAGTTAATGAATAAGGTCGTGGTTAAGGATGATGATAATCTTGATTTCGGTTATAATGATGATCGAAATTATGATGTTAAGAAGATGATATTAAAAAATGATGATGGAAGAATGGTTTAGGTTGTTATCGGGTTAGCGGGACGTCGCAGGTTCAAACCCGGACTTGGGCATTTTTTTGTGAGGGCTACTTCCTTGAGGTAGTTATTTATTTATTTACTTATTATTGTTGTTGTTGTTATTATTATTATTATTATTATTATTATTATTATTATTATTATTATTATTATTATTATTATTATTATTATTATTATTATTATTATTATTATTATTATTATTATTATTATTATTATTATTATTATTAATTGTTGTTGTTAGTAAATTAATAATTAGTATCATTAAAATTAGTAACATGATTATTAGTATAATTAATAATAATTTCATTATTAGTATTACTAGTATTATCATTTAAGTATTATTATTATTATAGTTATTATTATTATTAGTAATAACATGATTTTAAGATATTTATTATTATTATTAACATTAGTATTAGTATTATCATTGAGAACATTATTAGTAGTATTATTATTAAAATAAGTATTATCAATATTAATATCATTATTATTATCATTATTAATAAAATTATTATTAATATAGTTATTATAGTTATTAGTATTAATACAACTATTAATATGATTTTTATATTACAATTATAATTTTTATTATTGTTAATATCAGTATTAGAAAAATTATTATTTTTATCAAAATTATTATTATTATTATTATTATTATTATTATTATTATTATTATTATTATTATTATTATTATTATTATTATTATTATTATTATTATTATTATAAACTGAAACAACTTTTTTATTTTATCATATAACTATTAATTATATAAAATTATATTTAATACAATCACAGTAATATTTTTATATTAAATGGTAATTATTTATTTAAGATAAATAAAGTGAATATAATTAATTAAGTTATTAATGAAACACATGATTTAAAATAACAACTAAATCACTAATAATATATAAATTCGTTTGATTACAATTATATGTGTTAATATATATATAAATAATATAGGTTCGTGAATCTAAGGCCAACCCTGCATTGTTCAGTATCGTTGTATGAATATTTTTACTACAAAATGTTATAGAGTGAGTTTCATTACTCCCTTTTTAAATGCTTTTGCAATATATAATTTTGGGACTGAGAATACATGCGCTGCTTTTATAAATGTTTTACGAAATAGACACAAGTAATTAAAACTACATTATATGGGTGAATGATTGAAGCCGAATATGCCCCTTTTTGCTTGGTAACCTAAGAATTAGTAAACCGATCTACTAATTGACGCGAATCCTAAAGATAGATCTATTGGGCCTAACGAACCCCATCCATGGTTGTGGATGCTTTAGTACTTCGATGTTGTTTTATCATGTTCGAAGGATTTCCCGGAATGATAGGGGATATTCTTATATGCATCTTGTTAATGTCGGTTACCAGGTGTTCACCATATGAATGATTTTTGTCTCTATGCATGGGACGTATATTTATGAGAACTGGAAATGAAATTCTTGTGGTCTATTAAAATGATGGAAATGATTATTTATGTTAAACTAATGAACTCACCAACCTTTTGGTTGACACTTTAAAGCATGTTTATTCTCAGGTATTAAAGAAATCTTGCGCTGTGCATTTGCTCATTTTAGAGATACTACTTGGAGTAATTCATGACATATTTCAAAAGACGTTGCATTCGAGTCATTGAGTTCATCAAGATTATTATTAAGTCAATTATAGTTGGATATATTATGAAATGATATACATGCCTGTCAACTTTTGATGTGAAGAAAGTTTGTCTTTTAAAAAAGAATGCAATGTTTGTAAAATGTATCATATAGAGGTCAAGTACCTCACGATAAAATCAACTATTGTGAATCGTTTATAATGTATATGAACGGGTCCTTTCATATTAACAATGAACTACATATGTAAAAACAAGACTACTAACTTAATGATTTCGAAACGAGACATATATGTAACGATTATCGTTGTAACAACATTTAACTGTATATATATCATACTAAGATATATTAATATATCATAATATCATGATAATGTAATAATTTAACATCTCATTAGATATAATAAACAATGGGTTAACAACATTTAACAAGATCGTTAACTTAAAGGTTTCAAAACAACACTTACATGTAACGACTAACGATGACTTAACGACTCAGTTAAAATGTATGTACATGTAGTATTTTAATATGTATTCATACACTTTTGAAAGACTTCAAGACACTTATCAAAGTACTTCTACTTAATAAAAATGCTTACAATTACATCCTCATTCATTTTCATCAACAATTCTACTCGTATACACTCGTATTCGTACTCGTACAATACCTAGCTTCTAAATGTATTTACTATTGGTATATACACTTCAATGATCAGCTCTTAGCAGCCCTTGTGAGTCGCCTAACCATGTGGGAACTATCATTTAACATCTTGCATAAAATATCTCACAAGATTACAAACTAATGGAGGCTATATGTCAATGCCTCATTCACGTGTAGACTCACCAACCATAAACACATTTCAATTCCAATTTTTATGCATCAAACTACTCTCTCTCAAGTTCTCTCTTGGTGTTCTAAGTGTTCTTCATCATCTTCATCAAAATCTAGCTCAATCTAGTTTATAAATCCATACATAAACTAACTTATAAAATAACTACTCAAGAACACACCAACAACACTTCCAAGTTTGCTAGCTTACATTCAATCTTGCAAATCCATTTCAAGTGATCATCCAATCTCAAGAAATCTTTCTTATTTACAGTAATATATCTTTCTAATTCAAGGTAATACTCATACTCAAAATTTGATTCAATTTCTATAACTATAACAATCTTATTTCGAGTGGAAATCTTACTTGAACTTGTTTTCGTGTCATGATTTTGCTTCAAGAACTCTCAAGCCATCCAAGGATCCTTTGAAGCTAGATCTATTTTTCTCTTTTCCAGTAGGTTTATCCACAAAACCTGAGGTAGTAATGATGTTCATAACATCATTCGATTCATATATATAAAACTACCTTATTCTAAGGTTTAAACTTGTAATCACTATAACATAGTTTAGTTAATTCTAAACTTGTTCGCAAACAAAAGTTAATCCTTCTAACTTGAATTTTAAAATCAACTAGACACATGTTCTATATCTATATGATATGCTAGCTTAATGATTTAAAATCTGAAAACACGAAAAATACCGTAAAACTGGATATACGTCGTCGTAGTAACACCGCGGGCTGTTTTGGGTTAGTTAATTAAAAACTATGATAAAACTTTGATTTAAAAGTTGTTCTTCTGGGAAAATGATTTTTCTTATGAACATGAAACTATATCCAAAAATTATGGTTAAACTCAAAGTGAAAGTATGTTTTCCAAAATGGTCATCTAGACGTCGTTCTTTCAACTGAAATGACTACCTTTACAAAAATGACTTGTAATCTGTATTTCTGACTATAAACTTATAATTTTTCTGTTTAGATTCATAAACTTAAGTTCAATATGAAACCATAGCAACTTGAATCACTCAAAACGGATTTAAAACGAAGAAGTTATGGGTAAAACAAGATTAGATAATTTTGCTTATTGTAGCTACGTGAAAATTGGTAACAAATCTGTATTAATCATATCCTAGCTAACTTATATTGTATAATATATATATTCTAATATATTATGTAATCTTGGGATACCATAGACACGTATACAAATGTTTTGACATATCATATCGACCCATGTATATATATTATTTGGAACAACCATAGACACTGTATATGAGTAATGTTTGAGTTAGCTATACAGGGTTGAGGTTGATTCCAAAAATATATATACTTTGAGTTGTGATCTAGCCTGAGACGTGTATACACTGGGTCGTGGATTGATTCAAGATAATATATCGATTTATTTCTGTACATCTAACTGTGGACAACTAGTTGTAGGTTACTAACGAGGACGGCTGACTTAATAAACTCAAATCATTAAAACGTAATAAAAATGTTGTAAATATATATTTTGAACATACTTTGATATATATGTACATATTTGTTATAGGTTCGTGAATCGACCAGTGGCCAAGTCTTACTTCCCGAAGAAGTAAAAATCTGTGAAAGTGAGTTATAGTCTCACTTTAAAATCTAATATTCTGGGATGAGAATACATGCAGTTTTATAAATGTTTTACGAAATAGACACAAGTAAATGAAACTACATTATATGGGTGAATGATCGAAGCCGAATATGCCCCTTTTGCTTGGTAGCCTAAGAATTAGTAAACCGATCTAATAATTGACGCGAATCCTAAAGATAGATCTATTGGGCCTAACGAACCCCATCCAAAGTACCGGATGCTTTAGTACTTCGAATTCGTTTTTATCATGTCCGAAGGATTTCCCGAAATGATAGGGGATATTCTTATATACATCTTGTTAATGTCAGTTACCAGGTGTTCACCATATGAATTATTTTTATCTCTATGTATGAGATGTATATTGAAATATGAAATCTTGTGGTCTATTATTACGATTTGATAAATATATAGGTTAAACCTATAACTCACCAACATTTTTGTTGACGTTTAAAGCATGTTTATTCTCAGGTGATTATTAAGAGCTTCCGCAGTTGCATGCTAAAATATGGACAAGATTTGGTGTCAGCATGCTTGTATAATATTGTTTAAAACTGCATTCGAGATTTACTTTGTTGTAACATATTAATATTGTAAACCAATATGTATTGGTAGTGTGTAAGTGTGATATTTTTAGATTATCATTTCTGGATAATCTAGGTGGTGTCCTTTTAACCTTGTCGATAAAATAAAGGTTATGGTTTGTTTTAAAAACGAATGCAGTCTTTGAAAAATGTCTCATATAGAGGTAGAACCTCGTAATGAAATCAATTAATATGGAACGTTTATAATCAATATGAACGGGACATTTCATTTTGACGTGGCCATCACAGTTGGTATCAGAGCTCTGGTTGTAGGGAATTAGGCTGCATTGATGTCGTTACCCGAGTCGATAAGGTGCATTAGTGAGTCTAGTCTACAGCCCGGCCTATAATATATTATTATATGTGATTATTTGTATCGTATTGGTATGTATATTATTATCATTCATACATATCTATTATATTCTGAATCCGGGAGGAACTCCCATTCCGATTTAAATGTATTCTCCGACTCATGCAAACTATCCTTATAAGAACACCTCGGGTAGTGAAACCAAGGGATGTCATTCTTGACTTCTGAAATTCTCGACATTTTTATGTCATCTATTATGGTTATGTATATAACGTTTGAGTTAACTTACGCGAGATGTCATTCTTGACTTCTAAATGCTCAGCATTTCAATGTCAGCTATTATGTTTAGATATATAACATTCTTGTTATATTACGTGCCTTTGTGCCGTTGTGCCTATGTGCCTTGGTTCTTGAACCAAAAAATGTCATTCTTGACTTTTAGAGATTTTTGGTACTTCGAAGACATTTCTATGTCATCGTTACTCCTATTCGTTACTTATGATGTTTTGTCTCTTGTGATATCCTTAGCACATTGTTTAAGAAATTGTTTTAGAGAAATTGTGTGGAAATCCGAGGTTGATCGCGTGTCCTGACTTCATGTAGTGCTATTGGAATGGAACTATGAATTACTGAAATATAATGGCGTCAGGCCAACGTGATTATATTACGTTAATTCATAAAGAAGTCCCAATATTGTGATATGAGGAATAGAAAACGAGTCAAAGAAAATTTTTACACTACTCATTTAGAAATTCTGATGTATTACATGGGTAGGGAAAATATTCATTATCTTATTTGTTGATATACGAGAAGCTCGTTTTAACCAGATTATCTATCTCACGCTCTATCCTTCATAACTCGCTCGTTAGCAACAGCTTCGCTCGGGAACAGTTTTGGCCCAAGGACTTATATCCTTGATATTGCTCAATTAATGCATATTCTTAGTCGCAATATTAGTCCCAAATGTTATGATTTTATGTGTATTCGAGTAGTTTTCAGGTTTGTAATTGGTTAAAATGTCCAAAGCGTCGAATGAAATGTTATTATAGATTTTTAATGGTATAAAGATCAAAATGAAGATAAAATGAAGATTTCTAATGAGCAACAAAAGACTACAACATCGCGCCTCAAGACTACAAGTTAAAACTATCGAAATCACGAAATCAGCGCGCCTGCACGAAAAAAATCATAACTAAATCATACGAACTCGAAAAAAGGCGAATCAGGTGTCCAGACGTCCGTAACTCAAAAATCTACAACTTTCATGAAGATACCTTACGCGAAACGCGTACCCATCTATGCGAAACGCGTAGTTTTTCAACCAGATTTAGATTCCAAGTTCACATGGGTCGGCAACTTTATGTTTAATAATAATACTTTACAGACGTTTACAGCAAAAATATCATTACACCTACTACTAGTATTCTACTATAACACGGAGTACATTACTATGGAGGCAGAGGGTACACAGAGACACATACAGAGAAAAAAAATAGAGAGATGTGAGAGACATATTTTTCAAGTTACTCATTATTTTCAAATACTTCATATTATTGAAGTTTTTATTAATGTTCCGTAACATATTTATTTTCAAGTTCAATTAGAATAGTTTCAATATTGTAAGGGTGATATTGTTCAGGTGCACGGGTGTTGTCATTTCCATTTCTACCATTTGCAGTTAATAAATTGAAGCTTTATTTGTAAGTTGTTCTATTTCATTTTTCATTATCGCTAGTATCATTATTATTGTTATTGTTATTGTTATTAGTTGTAGCCTTTTTATTACTATCATTTTGCTAGAATTATTATTATTGCCATGTTTATTATTTTATGTTTGCATTTTTACTCCCGTCCTATTATTATGATTAGCTAGTTTACTCCCGTGTTTGCTTAGATGTAGAACCCCTCGATTATGGATTGTTATCATTTAGAATACTAAAATGTAACTTAGATTATCTTTAATATTGTGTCTAGTTGAAAGAACCATTGTTATATACCTAGATATTTAACACTTGTCACTTAATTTATTAGATTCAAATAGCGAAAGTTATTTTTATTTATATAAATTAAGCTTTAACACTAAAAGTGATTTAGACGAACTTATGGATAAATTATTGACACCAATTTAGAAATAAGATTCGGTGGTTTGGGTAATATTATAGTTTATATAATCGTGAAATTGTAAAAAGGGAAACCGTTACGATTTAAGTTTTAGCGAAAATCAAAACTAGACTAGGTCTCAATTTAGATAATCGGTGTATAGTTAACTATCTAATATAAGATCCAATGAAAATTAGATTGAATTTAGTTAGTTAAGATGTTATTTAGATTATTTTAGATATTGTGTTCAATCAAAAGATCCATTATTATATAAATTTAATACTTAATCCCCGTCACATAGTTTATTGAATCGTTTAGCGAAAGTTAAATTGGTGATATATAAAATATGCTTCAACACTATTTGTGATCTAGACAAAACGTAGGATTATATTTCTAACAAAAATATAAGAATATGGATTTGGTGATTGGGTGATATTTATATTTACCTAGTCGTGAAATTGTAAAAAAGGGGAACCGTTACGATTTAGGTTTTAGCGAAAGTTAAAACTACGTTGAATCACAATTCGAATGATCGGGTATAGTTTGCTTTGTTAAGATGAGATTAGCAAAAGTTAAGTTGAATCTTAGTAAATCGAGACTTTATGAAATCGAGAGGTTATCACGAAGTTATATACTATATAATATTGTAATCGGACTTAACAACAATCCATAGTAAATTGATTATGAATTGTCTATGATTCATATCAACGAGGGGAACGAAATCTAAGTAAATACACTTTCTCGTATTTTTATTTATTGTAATTTTTATTATTATTTTAGTTAATTATATCCAAAACCAAAAACCAATTAAAACCCATTTTCTAGTATAATTAATTGTCGTTAAATTCTTGAATACGCTTCTCCCTGTGGAACGAACTTGACTTACCAGTATCTATTACTGCACGATCGGGACCAGTTGCCTGTAGTGTGATAATATTTATTAGTTAGTTTTGTTGTAAAATTTAAAGGTCGGTTTTATCACATCAACTTTTTGGCGCCGCTGCCGGGGAAAAATTGTTCATTCAGGAATTTAATTACTTTTAGTTATTTGATCCTTTCGTCGGGATTTATTTTCCTACGAAAGTTCTGTTTTATTTTTTCTCTTTGTTCTTTTTAAATTTCAACTAGGTTCCAGTCATACTGTAATATGGATGATTTTGAGAATATGACCATGGAAAATCTTTTTAATGCCCAACAATTTAATCAATACTCTCAAACAAGTTTTGATGATAATTGGTGCGATTCATCTATGTTTAATAGGGTTGAAACTATATATATTTGTGAAAATTGTGGAGGTTACCATTTGACTTGGGAATGTGATTATCATATTTCCATAGATCAAATGGAGAGTTATGAACCCATGAACTATATATGGAATGAATATCAAGAGAATAACTCGAATCCAGATTTTTATTATCCAAACCAACCTTATTACGATTCCCCACAAAATTATCAACAATACCAATTTTCTAACCAAATGCCACAAAATTTTCAACAAACTCAAAATGAAGAAAATTACTCGTATGATTTTCAAAATATTATGATGAGTTTTATTGAAAGTCAAACTGAAACTAGGGAATTACTAAATCAACAATGTCAACAAAATCAAACATCTATTCAAAATCTAGAAAGAGAAATGGAGCGTTTGTTTACTATTCTTTCGAAAAGACAATCGGATGATTCATCGGTTGAGTCTTCATATTGTTATCCTAACCCTATTTTACAGGCTCCAAATGAACAAATAGTTAAACAGGAGGACAAGGTGCAAATTGAAATTGTAAAAATAAATTCACAGGAACCTCTTGAATTAAAAGAATATGAAACCTCTATGAAATATATAAATAGGATAAGTCAAAATGAATATGTAGTGAATGGAAAGAATAATTATGAGGATTCTAATTCCGAGGTCGAACTGGTAGAACCGGTTATTCATACACCCGAGAACTTTTCAGTTTATAATACTTCACTCGGGTTTAATTGTGATAATGAGGAGGTCGAGTTGATGAAATCATCAGGGATCATTGAAGATGAGGAGTTTAATATATTAAAACCACTTGAGGAGTCACCTTCTCATGTTGAATTCGTATATCCTCAAGAGGTTAACACTTGGAATACCTTGAAAGATGATCCATTTGGGCAGGATCCACCTAGGAGAATAAAATTTTTATTGCAAGCCACATTTAGAGAAGAGTTATGCGTTGACTCTCGGGTTGAGTCATCTTTTTTCGGTCAACTAAAAAAGGATTTATCTGATATATTATATACCACCCGAGATGTAAATGAATGGCTCACTCTTCTAATTCGTGGAACTTTTTCCACTGATTTACGTGTCGTTCGATAAATATAGAGAAATTTAACCCCGCTAGGCAATAAAGTGTGGGGTCGAGTCGAGAAAACGACTTGTTAAAAAAATTATGTTTTGTGTGCCTTGTATTCATTATGTGATTTATAAATTAAAAGTAAAAAAAAAATAGAGTGCATTTAATTCTTATTAAATTTGTGTGATTTTTAAAAATCTAAAAAAATAATATTTAATTTTTTTTATACATTAAATTTTAAAAATTGAATTTTAAAAATTATGAACGGATAAAGATTAGGCATAATAGCCGAAATTTCCATTAAAGAAACATAAATTTTATAAATGATTTTTTAAAATTCTAATTACTTACAGTTATATAAAAATAATAATAATAATAATAATAATAATAATTTTTTTTATGGTGTGTTTTTAATTTATTATGCTTTTGTTTAAAAAAGACACAAAAATTTTAAGTGTGGGGTAAAATTTTTGGTACTATTGAAGTACAACCCCATCTTGTGTGTGATTAACATGTTTGTTGACATGTACTTATGATGATGATGCATTCGACATAACGAAACACTACATTTATATTGTGATAAAGGGATTGGATATATTCATACGATAAGCATTTTACAATGTCCAATTACTTAACAAAGGAAGTTCCTAATACTTTACACTTTTTGTCCTCTCAAATTTATACATTTAATCTGATTTTATGTAATGAGGGCATTACATAATCTTAAGTGTGGGGTGGGAGTATATAAATTCTCGAGAACTTATAATTTAGTGGTTTTTATGAAAATTTTTACAATTTTTAAACAAATATAACTAATCAATTTTTAAGGTAATTACGCGCAATTAAAGATTAGGTGTCAAAAACCGAAATTATTTTCTCCATACATTAAAAATACATAAGTTTATTTGATTAAAATATTTAAAAGAAAACCAAGTATAAAGGAATTTATAAACCCATGTGTTTAGAACCATTTATCACATGTTTCTATGAAGTTTATTGCAGATATCATTGCTTTGGAATGTATAAACCTGAATATCTCATTAAGGAAGTAAAGTCTTCCAAAATAACACACTTGCTAACTTATGTTAGAAGATGTAGTCCAAAACAGCTGTAGGTTGACGAAAAATCTTGAAAAGTTATCTCTATCATCGGCTGGAAATCCACCCTACCTCAGCATCAAACAGGGTTTTTGGTGGTCAGACTTATCCTAACCATGAGATGGATCTGTCTCGTACAATGGGGGGGCACATTGCAAATTAGCTTTTAAGACTAATGAATCTAATCCCCAGATGGATGATCTCCGTAAAGATCAACCGCATCTATGTTTGACCGCGGTCAACATACATATGCCATAACAAATTGAGGTGTGCAAACTCATGGTTCACCGATGATATTTGGACACGATATAATTTTATTCTAAAACTTGTGCTATTTTATGAATTATATTGTGTAAAACCATTTTTAGGACATTCGGTTTCAAGTTCCATGATACTTCAATTATGGGGGCGGATAGCTTGCTAATCACCGACTGTGACTTCGGTTTTCAGTTACCCTCAACCGGAATTTGAGGTTAAAACCGGAAAACGTGTCTAGTGTAAAAACTAGCATGACATTTTAAAAAAAATCATAAAACGTTTTCACAAGGTCCAAATTTCCCTAAGGATCCAAATTTTTAATTATTCGTGAGACTTTAATCACGAAATTTTAACTTTGTTTCTGTTGCCAGAATTTCATTTCGTGTGGTGTGTGTGATCCAATAAATATCGTGTGGTGTTTTCAATTCACTTCATAAAGCGTGTGTTTTCATTTCGTGTGACGTGTGTGTGTGATGAATGATTGATATGAAAAAATATATAGTATTCCGAGTCTATTAAAAAGATATTATTGCTTGAGGACAAGAAACGTTCAAGTGTGGGGTAATTTGATATTGCTCAATTAATGCATATTCTTAGTCGCAATATCAGTCCCAAATGTTATGATTTTATGTGTATTCGAGTAGTTTTCAGGTTTGTAATTGGTTAAAATGTCCAAAGCGTCGAATGAAATGTTATTATAGATTTTTAATGGTATAAAGATCAAAATGAAGATAAAATGAAGATTTCTAATGAGCAACAAAAGACTACAACATCGCGCCTCAAGACTACAAGTTAAAACTATCGAAATCACGAAATCAGCGCGCCTGCACGAAAAAAATCATAACTAAATCATACGAACTTGAAAAAAGGCAAATCAGGTGTCCAGACGTCCATAACTCAAAAATCTACAACTTACATGAAGATACCTTACGCGAAACACGTACCCATCTACGCGAAACGCGTAGTTTTTCGACCAGATTTAGATTCTAAGTTCACATGGGTCGGCAACTTTATGTTTAATAATAATAATACTTTACAGACGTTTACAGCAAAAATATCATTACACCTACTAATAGTATTCTACTATAATACGGAGTACATTACTATGGAGGCAGAGGGTACACAGAGACACATACAGAGAAAAAAATAGAGAGATGTGAGAGACACATTTTTCAAGTTACTCATTATTTTCAAATACTTCATATTATTGAAGTTTTTATTAATGTTCCGTAACATATTTATTTTCAAGTTCAATTAGAATAGTTTCAATATTGTAAGGGTGATATTGTTCGGGTGCACGGGTGTTGTCATTTCCATTTCTACCATTTGCAGTTAATAAATTGAAGCTTTATTTGTAAGTTGTTCTATTTCATTTTTCATTATCGCTAGTATCATTATTATTGTTATTGTTATTGTTATTAGTTGTAGCCTTTTTATTACTATCATTTTGCTAGAATTATTATTATTGCCATGTTTATTATTTTATGTTTGCATTTTTACTCCCGTCCTATTATTATGATTAGCTAGTTTACTCCCGTGTTTGCTTAGATGTAGAATCCCTTGATTATGGATTGTTATCATTTAGAATACTAAAATGTAACTTAGATTATCTTTAATATTGTGCCTAGTTGAAAGAACCATTGTTATATACCTAGATATTTAACCCTTGTCACTTAATTTATTAGATTCAAATAGCGAAAGTTATTTTTATTTATATAAATTAAGCTTTAACACTAAAAGTGATTTAGACGAACTTATGGATAACTTATTGACACCAATTTAGAAATAAGATTCGGTGGTTTGGGTAATATTATAGTTTATATAATCGTGAAATTGTAAAAAGGGAAACCGTTACGATTTAAGTTTTAGCGAAAGTCAAAACTAGACTAGGTCTCAATTTAGATAATCGGGGTATAGTTAACTATCTAATATAAGATCCAATGAAAATTAGTTTGAATTTAGTTAGTTAAGATGTTATTTAAATTATTTTAGATATTATGTTCAATCAAAAGATCCATTATTATATAAATTTAATACTTAATCCCCGTCACATAGTTTATTGAATCGTTTAGCGAAAGTTAAATTGGTGATATATAAAATATGCTTCAACACTATTTGTGATCTAGACAAAATGTAGGATTATATTTCTAACAAAAATATAAGAATATGGATTTGGTGATTGGGTGATATTTATATTTACCTAGTCGTGAAATTGTAAAAAAGGGGAACCGTTACGATTTAGGTTTTAGCGAAAGTTAAAACTAGGTTGAATCACAATTCGAATGATCGGGTATAGTTTGCTTTGTTAAGACGAGATTGGCGAAAGTTAAGTTGAATCTTAGTAAATCGAGACTTTATGAAATCGAGAGGTTATCACGAAGTTATATACTATATAATATTGTAATCGGACTTAACAACAATCCATAGTAAATTGATTATGAATTGTCTATGATTCATATCAACGAGGGGAACGAAATCTAAGTAAATACACTTTCTCGTATTTTTATTTATTGTAATTATTATTATTATTTTAGTTAATTATATCCAAAACCAAAAACCAATTAAAACCCATTTTCTAGTATAATTAATTGTCGTTAAATTCTTGAATACGCTTCTCCCTGTGGAACGAACTTGACTTACCAGTATCTATTACTGCACGATCGGGACCAGTTGCCTGTAGTGTGATAATATTTATTAGTTAGTTTTGTTTTAAAATTTAAAGGTCGGTTTTATCACATCAGTCCTGATATTAGTCAAAACAACATTTAACTCATTGGTTTTCATGACCTCGTAACAGTTGTTGGTCAAATGTCGCACGATGATTCAAGTCCTTTACTCGATCTTCCACTATCTTACTTCAACTTATAACCTCTGCAATACAAATACTCTGTTTATCATCAGGAGTTTTACACATTTGTTTAATTGGGCGGTCCTCACGGGATTATGGGCGAATAGAAGTAATGAAATATTTTGTCATGTGTACAACTTATAAAATCATATATGTACGTATGGATTCAAATGAATAAATTTACCCTTACCTATTTTGGCTAGTATATACTAAATCATACCTTCAAAATTTTATCAAAACCACTCATTTATTGAGCTGTTTGACTAAGTCAATTTGATTTATATAAAATGGTACACTTTGTACATGCTTCTAAATTTACTAAGAACTTCGTTCCGTTTATGTTGTCAAGTCAAATGTTTAGAGCTTTTTTAAAACTCCTTTGATCAATTTTATCAAATTTTTGCATTACTCTACAGAGTGTTTGGATCACAGTTCTTCTCATCCTCCGTTTAAGGATGAAACTTACCATTAAGTTCATTGATAGAAGCTCTTACACCACTTTGGATGCCGGTTTTATAAAATTTGTTGAAAAGTCTTTGCACTCATAAAATTTTCCCTCTTATGGTTGGACATGGCCGAAACGCAGATCGATAAACCAATTTTTTGGGGTACCCTCGGTGATCAACCTATTGTAGAAAAGGCGCTAGGTGGGTTTCTACCCCAACTGTTGTTATAGTGGGTATCATGGATATATTTTACACTAGACCGTTTGAGGAGTTTCTACTCTCAATATTTACTGTAAACCACAACACCCTCGTAAACATCAATCCTAGGATTCAATACTTTGAGGTACATGAAATTATTTTTGGAGATTCATCTCACCTGGAGTCGACCATTCTTTATAAACCATGATTCGCGTTCTTTTCATCTGCACATAAATTTAAGAATATGGATGAATCCTAGATTTCCTCGCTCATTGTACAAGGAAGTTCACTCTTATTGAAATATCACACCTTTCGTACGTCTTCCTTTCGGAAATGTAATGAAAATTTACTTTGAAGTCCATTATCCTCGTTATCTCCTTTGAGAGAATTGCCTTATATATCTATGCCACCGATGTGACTACTCCATATATTTCTTCCTTCATCGTTGCAACTATATTTCATTCGTCCTAGTTCGCCCCCTTGAGGAGCTCCTGTTCTATTTGTTAAGAAGAAAGATGGTTCGTTTTGTTTGGATATTGATTATCATGAATTAAACAAGCTTACAGTTAAAAACTGTCACCCTCTTCCTAGAATTGATGATCTGTTCGATCAGCTTCAAGGTTCGTCTGTTTATTCTAAGATCGATCTTCGTTCCGGTTATCATCAACTGCGTGTTAAAGAATCTGATGTTCCGAAAATCGCTTTTCGCACCTGTTACAGTCACTACAAATTTTTTGTTATGCCGTTCGGATTGACAAATGCACCTGCTGTGTTCATGGACCTCATGAACCGTGTGTGCAGACTCTATCTGGACAAATTTGTTATTGTTTTTATCGACAACATCCTTATTTATTCTAAGAGTGATGAAGAACACGAAGAACATTTGAAGTTGGTGCTTGATCTGTTGAGGAAAGAAGAGTTGTACGCTAAGTTCTCTAAGTGTGCTTTATGGTTAAGAGAAGTTCAATTCCTTAGACATATTGTTAGTAAACAGGGAATACAAGTTGATCCTGCCAAGATAGAGGCAATTGAGAAGTGGGAAATCCCGAAGACTCCTACTCAGGTTCGTCAGTTTCTAGGGTTGGAAGTATATTATCGAAGGTTCATTCAAGATTTCTCTCGTATAGCGAAACCTCTGACTGCTTTAACGCACAAGGGGAAGAAGTATGAGTGGAAGGATGAACAAGAGACTGCTTTTCAAACTTTAAAGAAGAAGTAGACTACCGCTCCGATATTGTCACTACCTGAGGGTAATGACGATTTTGTTGTTTATTGTGATGCTTCCCGTCAAGGCTTTGGTTGTGTTTTGATGCAACAAAAGAAAGTTATTGTGTACGCGTTACATCATTCGAAGATCCACGAACAGAATTATACAACCCATGATTTAGAGTTGGGAGCTGTTGTGTTTGCGCTTAAGATTTGGAGACATTATCTTTATAGGGTCAAAAATACAGTGTACACTGATCACAAAAGTCTTTAACATATCCTTGACCAAAAACAGTTGAATATGAGGCAGCGTAGATGGGTTGAGACATTGAATGATTATGATTGTGAACTTTTATATCATCCGGGGAAGGCCAATGTTGTGGCTGATGCGTTAAGTCGTAAAGAAAGGGTTGAACCCCGCAGATTTAGAGCTTTGAATATGACGATTCGGACTAACCTCGCAAGGCAAATTCTTGAGGCACAACAAGAAGCCTTAAAGGGGGAGAATTTTGTGAATGAGAATGTCAGAGGCATGGCTAAGAAGTTTGAGGTACGAGCAGATGGTACAAGATATTTTGCGGGACGTCTTTGGGTTCCGAAGTATGGTGATCTGCGACAACTTGTTTTAGATGAAGCTCATAAGTCTAGGTACTCTATTCATCCTGGTTCAGGAAATATGTATCATGATCTTAAGGAGCTATATTGGTGGCCTAATTTGAAAGCTGATGTGGCTACTTATGTGGCTAAGTGTTTGACCTGTGCTAAGGTTAAAGCTGAACATCAAAAACCGTCAGGATTGTTGGTGCAATCTGAGATTCCCGAGTGGAAATGGGAAGGTATTACGATGGATTTTATTACGAAGTTACTGATAGTGCTCCAAATGAACATATATTTAGGCACAATATCCTTCCAATATGTAAAGCTTTTAGTTGCAATTGTTCTATTTTTATGTAATATTTGTTTAAATAAATAAGTGCGAAGACAAAAGAAGAAAATGACGATTTGAAGACGCAAATGACCAAAAGGCTCAAATGTACAAGATATAATTCAAGTGGTTCAATTTATTGATGAGAACCGTTCAAAAATGACAAGAGTACAAGCCGTAAAACGCAAAATACAAGATATTAAATTGTACGCAAGGACGTTCGAAAATCCGAAACCGGGACATGAACCAACTATCAACGCGCGACGCAACAGAGCTAAAATTACAAGTCAACTATGCACATAAATATAATATAGTATATAAATAATTCTTAAAATTATATATAAATTATATTATATAATATAATAAAACGTCGGCAAAACTAGAAAACAAAAGTAGGTGGCCTGATCCAGCTGGCCATGCGATCGCATGGCCAGGAAGACCATTTTTCATGCGATCGCATGAAGCCAGATTCATGGCCAGGTCCTATAAATTCAGCATTTTTCGACGAGTAAAACATACCTTTTTCTTTTCCTTCATATGTAACGTAAATATATATATATATATATATATATATATATATATATATATATATATATATATATATATATATATATATAATATAATTTTAATTTTAAGTTAATAATAATAAGGTTATTTTAAGAATGTTTTACGGGTTTTAAGTCGAAATTCTGTCCGTGCAACGCTACGCGATTAATCACCACTGTAAGCTATGTTCTTCCTTTTTAAATTAATGTCTCCTAACTAAGTTATTATTATGCTTATTTAAGCCAAAGTAATCGTGATGTTGGACTAAAAATTGAGATTGGGTTATTAGATTTTGTACCATAATTAAGGTTTGGACAAAAGACCGACATTTGTGGACATTGGACTATTGACTATTAATAGATAGGGGGTATTGTCTAATCGAATGACAACTCATTAGAATCTGTCGAACCTATTTTCAAATTAGTTAATCTAATAATTATTAAAATGATTATGTATGTTATATTTAGTGACGTTTATACGACATCTGTTACGATCATTTAATTAATTATTCGGGTTGGGTAATTGATTATTCATTCTGATCAAGTGGGTAAATTAATATTCATATCTCATTAAAACAGGGGTGGATTACAGACAAGGATATTTGGTGTAATTGTTACCAAAGTATTAAAACCTTAGATTATACGCAGTCGATAACCTGGTGTAATTATTAAACAAAGTATTAAAACCTTGTTACAGTTCGAATCCCTAATTAGTTGGAATATTTGTCTTCGGGAATAAGGTTAATTTGACGAGCATTTTATAATTATGACCGATGGACTATTATGGACAAAAACCAGATAGGTATCAAATAAATCAGGACAAAGGACAATTAACCCAGGTAACAATTAATTAAAATCAAAACGTCAAACATCATGGTTACGGAAGTTTAAATAAGCATAATTGTTTTATTTTATATCTCATCGAACTTTTATTTACTGTCATTTATTTATTGTCATTTTAAATATTGTTATTTATTTTACGCATTTTAATTATCGTCATTTATCTTTACGCTTAAAATTTAAAATCGACAAACAAGTCATTAAACGGTAAAAACCTCACTTTTATTATATATATATATATATATATATATATATATATATATATATATATATATACAAATATAGTTTTAAAAATATAGCGTTAAACATGGCTAGTTCCCTGTGAACGAACCGGAATTACTAAAAACTACACTACTGTACGATTAGGTACACTGTCTATAAGTGTTGTAGCAAGGTTTAGGTATATCCACTCTATAAATAAATAAATAACTTGTGTAAAATTTTATCGTATTCAATAGTATTTCGCAATAAAAATATAACTATTTTGTACCTCTCTGCTTTAACATCAAGTTTTTGGCGCCGCTGCCGGGGAGCCGAAAGCAAAACGCTAAAATATATATATATATATATATATATATATATATATATATATATATATATATATATATATATATATATATATATATATATATATATATATATATATATATATATATATATAAATTTTAATCTCTTTTTGTAAAAATATAATTTTTTTAAGTTTTAAATATATAAAAAATATATATATTTATAATATAAAAGTTATATTTTTAATATAAAAAAAAATTTTAAGTTTATTATATTTTCTATAAATATTTTGTAAATTAAAAAAATAGATATATATTAAAAATTATTCGGTCCTAGTACTGTAGAAGCCCAACACCAAGCCTGGTATCCGATTCCATGCGATAGCATGAGCAGAGCCTTAATAACTCATGCGACCGCATGTCCTGCTCTGACAGGTCTGATCCTCGACTAAATCAAATTAGGGTTAAGTTTAATATATAATTAATTATAATTAGGGTTCAATTAAAATATTAATTAGTTTAATTTAGTTTTATTTTTAGTTTTAATTAGTATTATTAAGTTTAATAATTATTATAAACTATATAAATTAATACTTTTATAAAATAATAATATAAAAATAATATCTTTATAGAATTTGTATTTTTATCATTTTAGTTATAATTTGTATTTTTATTGTTTATTTCGTAATATTTATCTTTCGCTATATAGTTTTAAGTTTAGTATTTTGCCGTAGTAATTTTTATATTTCTAGATTTTTAGGCTTTGCCTTAAAATCTCTTAAGTGTTTTTTCTTTAGACTAAGATTTAGGTGCTTTAGAATTTTGCGACACCGTTTTAAGATTTTAGTACTTTTTAAGATATTGCCGTTTTGGATATAGAATTCCTTTAAGTTTTATATCCTTTAGACGCAACTTTTAATATTAAAATTTTTAGACTTTTAAGTTTCGATGCGCTACTTTCTTATTATTATTTTTCGACCTTTTTCGACGTTTTTCGACACGCTCTTTTTTCTTTCTCATTTCTCGATGCTCTAGTTTTTAGGACATAGAATTTTCTATTTCTTCTCTAAAATTTCAAAATGAAAAATTATTTTAAGCGGTTAAATTGATAGACATCCAAAATTTTCTGGTTCGTAGTAATAGTTTGATTTGTTAGTGGCGAGTTGTGGGCTTCCGATTTAAAGGGTCCTGGCTACCTGCTGCATCTATTGGCTATTCGAAACATGGGCAAAATCAGAAAAGTCTATTAATTTGATAACTTATATAATTTTTATCTTTATAACTAATAGGATATTCAGTGAATGCACCGAGCAAAACGTTCACCACCTTTCATACGTTCACCACCTGTAACTCGATCAAGACATCTAGCCAATATTGTCGCCGTTGATTTTTCTTTAGAATCATCATCTAGACGAACAAGTTCTTCAACTCAAATTTCTGATAATCCATTTCTTGAACCCAACTTCATAATTGAGAACCCGGAGGATATTCAAGGACAATTCCAAGATCCTGAACCACTAATCATTCCTCCTGAACCACAAACCGTTAAATCAGAATCCTCTAGTGATTCGTATTCAACAATTTCAATTATTGAAGTTACTGAACCTCTAAGTATGGAAGACCGAATGAGAGCCACACGCATGGGCCAAGGTCACGCTATTATTAAGCCAGATGTTAATGAGCTAGATTATGAAATCAAAGGACAAATCCTACACATGGTAACTAATCAATGCCAATATAGTGGTACGCTAAAAGAAGATCCAAACGAACATCTTTGAACCTTTAATAGGATTTGTACTCTATTCAAAATCAGAGAAGTTGAGGATGAACAGATCTATCTCATGTTGTTTCCCTGGACTTTAAAGGGAGAAGCCAAAGATTGGTTAGAATCGTTACCTGAAGGGGCGATTGACACATGGGATGTCTTAGTTGAAAATTTTCTTAAACAATTCTTTCCGGCATCTAAAGCCGTGAGACTTCAAGGAGAAATTGTTACATTCGCGCAAAAGCCAAATGAAACATTATATGAGGCGTGGACAAGATTTGGATAGTTGTTGAGAGGATGTCCGCAACATGGTTTTGACACTTATCAAATAGTACAAATATTCTACCAAGGTGTCGACGTTGCTACACGAAAAGACATCGACATAACAGCTGGTGGTTCCATTATGAAGAAAACCTCAACTGAAGCTTACAAAATTATTAATAACACAGCCTCCCACTCACATGAGTGGCACCAAGAAAAAGATATCATTCGTTCATCTAAAGCGACTAAAGCCGATTCTAGCCATGACTTTGATTCCGTTTCCACAAAAATAGATGCTTTCAAGAGACGAATGGAAAAGATGAATAAATATATTCACGCAATACGAATCAGTTGTGAGCAATGCGGTGGACCACACTTAACGAAAGATTGTAATGTTGAACAAACGATGGAACAACGTGAGAATGTTTCCTACATGAACCAAAGGCTGGGAAATAATTATCTAAATAATTATCAACTGCCAAGGCCAAACTTCAATCGAAATCAAAATATTCTTTACAATCCAAATGGACCCAACAAACTCGTACAACCAACAAGGTCCGAATAACCAATCAACTCAAAACAACACTTTCAATCAACAAAGACCTAGCTTGTATAAACTACCACAACAAACCGAAGAGAAAAAGCCAAATCTAGAAGAAATGATGGCAAAGCTAATGGAATCTCAAACACAATTTATAACATCTCAAACCCAAACAAATGAGAGGTTTGATCAGTTACTAAGAACTCAACCAGCTTCCATTTTGAATCTAGAAAAACACATAGGTACTCTTGCTAGCATGATGAGTGAGAGGAAACA
This sequence comes from Rutidosis leptorrhynchoides, assembly GCF_046630445.1. Lineage (NCBI taxonomy): Eukaryota > Viridiplantae > Streptophyta > Magnoliopsida > Asterales > Asteraceae > Rutidosis > Rutidosis leptorrhynchoides. Next base: position 251,534,089 of record NC_092341.1, read on the forward strand.
AGGAAAGCTACGTAGTAATACTGAAGTAAAACCTCGAAATGAGAATGTTAATATGGTGTCAACAAATTCTGAAAAACCAGCTCCAGAAGATGGGAAGGTTTTCGATGTGAGTAACAATGAAGAAGTTACACCATCACCGCCACCCGAGTATGTAAAGCCAGTGGTGACACCATACAGACCACCCATCCCGTTTCCAAGAAAAGGAGTTGAGTATGAGTAAGTAATAGGTAATAAAGTTTATGATACCTCTGGAAAGAAGAAGAAAAAGAATAAGAAAGTGCAAGAAAAAAAAATCGTAAAAATAAACCTGGTGAAGACAGTTTCACCAAAAGTTCCACCCAGGTTGGGTGATCCGGGTGAATTTATTATTTCTTGTCTACTTAGTGATTGTGTCATGTATGATTCACTAGTAGATTTAGGAGCGAGTGTGAGTGTTATGCCTCTTTTATTATATAAGAGATTAGGAGTACGTGAGTTAAGTCCAACGGAAATGAGTGTTCGACTCTTTCATCAAACCATTTATCATGACCCGGATTTTTCCATGATTATATATTGAACAATATTAATATCTACATGATTAAATGTTTCCAACATATTAAGAAATCAAACTTTTTAAGACTTGATTAATTGAAACGAATTTTATGTAAACGTGTGACCACCCAATTTGTCCGATGATTCACAAACGTTATAACTAGTAAATAACATGATAATATATATATGAACTTATATATATATTTAACATGATGAAATGATAATTAAGTATCTCATTAAGTATATTAACAATGAACTATATACATAAAATGAGACTACTAACTTAAGGATTTTGAAACGATATATATACGTAACGATTATCGTTGTAATAACGTCTTAATATTTATATATCTTATTAAGATATATTAACACACTATGTTATCATGATAATATAAAAATTTAACATCCCATTAGATATAATAACAATGGGATTAATTATATTTAACAAGGTCGTTAACTTAAAGGTTTCAAAAAAACACTTACATGTAACGACTAACGATGATTTAACAACTCAGTTAAAATGTATGTATGTATGTATATATATATATATATATATATATATATATATATATATATATATATATATATATATATATATATATATATAGTGTATTAAGATGTAATAATACACATTTGAAGCACTTCAATACATCTATCAACACACTCTTACTTAACAAAAATAATCACAATTGTATTCCCATTTGTTTTCATCAAGAATTCTACTCGTATTCACTCGATATTTGCACTCATATTATACCCAGCTTTTAGATGTATTTACTATTGGTATATACCAATAAAAATCTGCTCCTTAGCAGCCTTAAATGATTAAGGAACATGTGGAACCAACCATTTGTCAAGTAGCATGAATTATTTAGCAAGAAAACAAAATTAGGAATCTTTTTCTTTCTTTATAAACTAAAAACGTTTTTATGCATACACACCATTTCTTCATTCCATTTTCTCATACTTACACTATCATTTCTCTCTAAAAATACTCCTAACTTCATACTTGATTATCTTAAAAGCATTTTCCCCATCATTTAGCTTCAATTACAAGCTTTAATCATCATAAAAACAACCTAGAATCAAGAAGTTGCAAGATTACTTCCAATCTTTTTAATCCAATCCAACAACTCATCAAAGATCAAGAACTTCCATCTAATCTCAGTAACTTTCCTATTCATAATCAAGGCAAAATACTTCTCAAAATCCTTGTTCAATTCCTTGTATAGTTGCTATCTTATTATACTTATAAAACTTGTAAAAACTAGAACTTGTTTTGATGAACACCAAGCTTGTTTGAAAAACTAATCTAATCTTTCTAACTTAACTCTAATAACACTTATTTATATGTATTATGATGTTATATTAAGTTAATATAAGAACTTATAACTCGTACATATGAAGAACACCTTGAAACTTAACATATATCCTTTAATCTCCATTCGGTAAAAAGCGGGCTGTTTTGGGTTGGGAATTAAAAACCTTTCTTAGACTTTGAGTTCGAGGCTAGTACTTTAGAAATATGTTAATATATGTAAATAAGACTTCCAATATTTTTTTTTTCATGATTTTAGACAAAGTGGAAGTATTTTATCAAAAATCATATATTGGGTGGATGCCGGGATTTTTCCAAATCTGTCTACCGACACAAAAAGAGGGTAAAGCTCTACAAATTACTACTTGGGATGAACTTTTCGAATTGGTTTTGTAAAATTTACTTCTTATGGAATCCATAGCAATTTGATTCACTTTAAACGGAGTTGTAATGAATATTTGGCGAGCAAAACAAAATCTGCTAAAATTAACGTTGTATGGACGAAATTTATATTATAAAAACTATATTAACCATATCCTTGTTAAATTTTCCTATATCCTATATATATTTGGATATGTTATCAGTAGTATAACAAAATATTATAATCTTGGTTAATTATGTGATTGTATATATGTATAATAATATTCTTGGTACGTCCTAACACAATAAGAATACAATACGTTTTGATAAAACCTAAGACAATACATACACAATACGTCTTAGTTAATTCTAAGACAATACGTATACAATACATCTCTGGGTTGATGCAAAGACAATACGTATACAATACGTCGTGGGGTAATTCTAAGATTATATATATATATATATATATATACCGATTATTGGACTGTTGGACTTTTCGGACTATTTTGGACTACTAACAAAGGACTACTAACAATGGACTACTAACATAAAACGTTAAAAATTATCATATAAGTATTCTATGAACTTGCTTTATTTTATTCATATGTCGTATTATTATCTGAATCGTTATTATTTTTATAGGTTCGTGAATCCAAAGACGATGGCCATATTTTTAAAAAGGTGAAAACTTATTATTAATATACTTTTACTACCGTGAGTATATAGTCCCATTTTTAAACTCTAAAAATATTTTGGGATGAGAATACATGCATTTTATGTTTTACGCCATGGACACAAGTACTTAAAATATATTCCATGTTGAGTTGTACCACATTGCATATCTTCCCTAATAGCTTGGTAACTAATATTTACATGTTGTAAGAACATGTAAGCGCGAATCCTATTGATAGATCTATCGGGTTTGACAACCCCAACCGGGCTAGTCGCTCTAGTATCGTAAACGGTTGCATAGTACTTCATTTTTACTACACTTGGTACAGTGTAGGGAGATTTCATAATAAAGGGAATATGTTACATTTATGGTTAAGTATGGTTACCGAAGCGCTCAACAACTTATAGAATATCTTTATTGAAATATTTATATCTATGAAATCTTGTGGTCTATATTTATATCGATGCTAGCTTTAAACCTATATATCTCACCAACCTTTGTGTTGACTGTTTAAGCATGTTTATTCTCAGGTCCTTAAGAAAGTCTTCCGCTGTTGCATTATCTGAGCAAGCTGTGCATGGAGTCTCATGCTTTTGTTTATATGAAGTGTTGCATTCAATAAAACTTTGTCATGTATTATATTCGACTGTTATGTCACGTGTGTAGTATTTGGAAACCGATGTATTATGGGAATTATTTCTTAAATAATCGCCCACTTGTTTAAAACATGCATTATGTATAATAAAGACGTGTCTTTTTCTGAAACGAATGCAATATTTTCTAAAATGTATCATGTAGAGATCAAATACCTTGCTATGGGAACAATGAATAACGTACCGCGTTTATAGTAATATGAACGAGTAGTTTCAGTTGGCATCAGAGCAGAGGTCTTAGCGAACCAGAAATTGCATTAGTGTGTCTGACCGGTATTTGTTAGGATGCATTAGTGAGTCTGGACTTTGACCGAACTTGTTTTTGTAAACCATTACTTATCATTTTTGGTTGGAAATTAAATATTATAACATGTAAATATTATGTGGTATATTACTAATGTGGTAGTTAATGTGTGATAGATGTCTCTTCTAGCACCAATCTCATTATCACATTCAGCGACTCCGAAGTTGAATCTCCAGCAAAAGTACCAATCCTCGACTTATCTGATAACGACGATGACCCGAAGGAAGGTGTATCAATCATCTATATAACTGATGACGATGATGACCTGGAGTCGGATGCATTTTTGGAAGACTCACAATTTCTAGAGGAACCTATAATCGACAACCCAGAAATTCCAAAAGCAGAAACTAATAAAACAATTATTGTACCAAGTGCTCCCGATACTACCACACCTAGTCAACCATGTCTTACCAATACTACAGAAATATCATCTACCGAACCCCAACCAAAACTTAGACTTACCGCTGAAATACGCACTCTGACAGTAGGGAAGCGAAAATTCTATGATTTCCCAGATTTCTTTGAATTCCCAAGGAAGCCTCGTCATTTCTAATCTGTTTTTGCAGCTATTCGACTTCACGCCTTATATAATAATATATCATGTGCTATATTTCATCTTACATATGTTTATGTAAATAGTGGTATTGAATTATTGTAAAATATTGTACCAAAAGAATAAGCGTGAAGTATTAATGCATTAAGTTTTTCATGATAGAATATTATCATGATTGTAGTAGTTAATTTGTGTACTAGCTATTAAGTATGAACTTTAACGGGTAGGTACTACCCGAGCTACAATTATAAAATGCTAATAAGAAGAAAATGCTTTTATAATAATTGGTTCATATTATTAATATGCCACGATGTACCATTAATTAATTGCTACATCTATAATATTCTATGTGATTAATTATCTTATATGTTTATTGAAGAAACATGGCTCGATTAAATCGAATGACGGAACAAGAAATTAAGGAGCTTATCAACCAACGCGTAAACGACCGAATGCTTTGGGTCGAAGCGGCAAGAGCAGCAGCAAACAACACAAACCCTCGTGTTGGATGCTCATATAAAGCATTTCAAGGTTGCAAACCTTCATCATTCAGTGGAACAGAAGGACCAGTCGATTTAACCCGATGGTTCGAAAAACTGGAGACCGTATTTAAAATTAGTGGTTGAGCGGAAGGGGATAGGACAAAGTATGCTTCATGCACATTACAGGATGGTGCACTTACATGGTGGAAAAACTATGTTAACGCTGTAGGGGGCGATGGAGCATATGATACTCCTTGGGAGGAATTGAAAAATATGCTAATCAACGAATACTGCCCAAGGAACGAGGTTATGAAGATGGAAGCTAAGTTACGAAATCTGAAAGTTGTCGGAACGGAACTTACAAACTATAACAGGCGATTCATGGAATTAGCCTTGTTATGTCCTAAATTGGTACCAACAGAAGAGCGAAAGATTGAATTGTATAAAGATGGTCTGCCAAAGAACATCAAGGCCAATGTTACAACATCCAAACCCAAGAAAATTCATGAAGCTATCACCATGGCAAACGAGCTAATGGATCAGATCATCCTGGATAAGAACGCATCAAATACCGATGCCAAGGTATCGGATAACAAAAAAAAGTGGGATGGTGAAATGTCCGCGACTAATCCTCCCGGACGAAGTCTTCAACAGTTGGTCCCATTGCGATGATCGACTCCAAATAATATCTTTAATATGAGTTAATGCACAGCGGAAGACTTAATTCGTACCTGGGAATAACATGCTTTAAAATGTCAACATAAAGTTGGTGAGATATATAGGTTTGATGTTAGCAGCGTTATAACTATGGACCACAAGAATTTCATGTTTATACATAATACACTCCTCGTGTATGAAAAGTCGTTGAGCACTTGGTAACCATACTTAACATTTAAATCACAGCAGCATATTCTTAAATAAACCCTACACCGTACCAAGTGTAGTAACGAAACGAAGTACTGTGCAACCGTTTAAAACTGGTCGTCCAGCCCGGTTGGGGTTGTCAGGCCCGATAGATCTATCAACAGGATTCGCGTTTACGCTCCTCACGTAAATATTAGCTACCAAGTATAAAGAGATATGCCATGGTACAACTCAACGTAGATTTTATTTTTGATCACTTGTGTCCATAACGTAAATCATTTATAAAACAGCGCATGTATTCTCAGCCCAAAAATATTTAGAGTTTAAAAGGGACTATATACTCACCATACTGTATTTTGTAGTAAAAATACATAAAACATCATTGAACAAGTGTAGGGGTGGCCTTGGATTCACGAACCTATATCAGGTATATATATATTAACACATAATATGATAATCGAACGAATTTATATTATTAGTGATATATAAGTTATTGTTATATGTTTTAAATTTAGTGTTATGTACTAATTGTTATTAATACTTAATAATAAAAAATGTAATCTCTTTATAATGTTAATAATAATAACATCACTAATGTAAATAAATAAAAATATGATAGTTTTATTAAAATGTTATGTTTAATAATAATATAGTTTTTGGTAAAATAATAATTTTAACAATAATGATATTAAAATAAAAAGTTGTATTGTGTTTATGATAAAAATTATAGTTTTGATAATAACTCTTAATTTTAATAATGTTAAATAATAATACTTGATAACAATTAATGTTAATAACAAAAATAATATTAATGATAATGATAATAATAATAATAATGATAATATTAATAATAGTAATAATGATAATAATATTAATAATAATTAAGAGATCAATTTATACCTTAGTAGTTTTAAAAAGAACAAAACTGCCCATGACGGGACTCGAACCCGTGACCTCTCACTAAACACAAACACCATCTAACCACTGGACCGATCTGTCTTTCTGTCTTATAATTCATTTATATGTTATTTATCTGTATCTGTTTAAACCTCAATTCCCTTCTTCTTCATCATTCAATATTAATCGACCATAATTCAAGATTAGAAAATCATTCGAGTTAAAACTTTGTTTTATGATCTATAGTGTATAAAAACGATTAAAGTTGATCTAATTAATTTAAAATAGAAGAAAAATGGATACAGAAATATTGATACACCTGTGAAGAACACGAGTCCATCTCCAAATCGGTTTCGGATTTTTAGAAGGTCTTATGTAAAACTTATAACATGAAAAATATTGAAATTACTTCCTAGAAGCTTTCTGAACATCCAATTTGACTTGAAACACAAAAAGAAACACGAATTTTTGCGATGAACTCAATGATTGACTTTTGAAAATTAAAGTTTGATTTCAAAATTCGATATCAATTTCATGATTTAGAACTTGAAAGCTTGCAGAAAGTTTGAAATAAATAATCCTAACATCACTACATTTACAGATTTTGGAATTTGTTAAGAAATCGAATTATTTGAGAAATGCATCCATGAACAGGGTATATCGGTGTATATATATATAAAAAAAAAAAAATCTATTTTGATTCAGTAAAAGAAGTGCTATCTGGTAATATATATTGTAGGGTTGCACAACTTCTATTTCTCAACATGTTTCCACCGAATTTTTTTTATAAAGAGGATTCAGTTTGCTCACGGGTATACAGAGATAAAGGAGAAAAAAATATCAAATTGATAATGATGGAAACAGAATACTAGGCGTACGATTATATCTTTGTTATATATATAGTTCGGTTTATTTAATGATATTATTAATTAGTAATTTATTAACAATAATAATACTTTTTAATTTTATTAATAATATTAATAAAATACAAATAACATAATAATAGTAATAATAATAATAATAATAATAATAATAATAATAATAATAATAATAATAATAATAATAATAATGATAATGATAATGATAATGATAATAATAATAATAATAATAATAATAATAATAATAATAATAATAATAATGTTACTGAAAATATTATTGATGTTACTAATAATATTAATCATAATAGTATTAGTATTACTAATTAAAATTATAATATTAATATTAATAATAATAATATAACAACTTACATGTTTTTTTTTTTATTTTTTTATTTCGTATCTATGTATTTTATATCAGAACTAATAATATCAATGATACATATATTAAGATTGATATTAGTTTTTATCTTCAATCATAATGAAAGTAATGACAATATTTATAACTATGTTGTTAACTTTATAATTACATTTACAATTTAATCAATGTCTAATATTTATCAATTATAACATATATAATACAATAACCTATTTAAATCTTTAATTTTTACAATATATTTAATAATATTTATGTTTAGACTTCATATGTATATATATATATATATATATATATATATATATATATATATATATATATATATATATATATATATTCCAATAAATAAATCATATATGTATTTATATGTATTCATTTTAATAGTAACTTAATTATTTGTTATATCAATTTACATTTTTAATTTCAATTGATTAAAGTATAATCTAATAATTCAAAATGTTATATATATATACTACATACTTGATTACATACAATTGTTCGTGAATCGTCGGAACTTGGTCAAAGGGTAACTAATTATCCGAATATAGATTTTAAACTTTCTAGACTCAACATTAAGGTTTTTGCTTATCGTGTCGGAAACATATAGAGTTTAAGGTTTAAATTTAGTCAGAAATTTCTGGGTCGTTACAGTACCCACCCGTTAAATAAATTTCGTCCTCGAAATTTGGTAGAGGTTGTCATAAATAACAATAGGAATGTTTTTATGACGAATATGAGGTAATAATAGAGTTTTATCATTATTGAAAGATATGGATAAAACGTTTCGATCATGTGAAGCGCACGAGTGAAGCTATTACGAAAGAATGAAATGAGTGAATATAGAATTGTTTTAACCGATGACGTGATTAGGATTGATTTCCAGAGTTTAAGGGATTTAAAGAAAATCTTATGTAACAAGATTTGGCTCTTTAGGGATCAGAATCTTCTTTGATTTAATGTGGCAATCTGTTTTGATTTCTCTGTCGGTTATTTCACTATAAATCTACCTCCTCCGTTTCCTTATTCTCCACACCTTCTATTCTTTCTTCCTCTACTCATTCCTTAATATGCTTCATCCAATCCTGATTCTTATTATACTTCTAACTTTCACATCCGTCATTCTTCTCTTCCATCTACCACCGGAAAAATTTATTTACTTCTACTATTATCTTGGGGTTATAGTGTTCTTAATCTTCCCATGCCTTTACGTGGCAATACGTATTGATATGCACGGTTTGTAGTTTTGAGGTTGTTGGGTTTTATATCTTCCCTTATACTTCGATGTCCCTATTTCTTTCTTTTATGATTATCGTCATCTATAGTTAATGTTCTCTTCGATTTTCTGTGATTTATACTCCAATTTCTGGTTTGGAGTCTTCATCCTTTCGTTTCCTCTTCCCGTCCTTGAGTCAAGCGAACAATGGTCCGAAATTTGAAGGTGTGAAATTCAGAATAAACATAGCTAATGCTCTCAGAAAGGAATGGTAATGGCACGATTTTTGATTTGTCAAATTACCAGAATATCCAGGAAAATAGAACTATCAAGATGATTTGTTCTTAATATGTTTCGGAATTGGATAGAATGTAAGAGCCGTGTATCATGGCACATGATGACGGTACTGTGAATCATCACATTCCATTAGAAACGTAACATGACTTACTGTAATATAATGAAGTTGATCAAGTTTCATTATATTATACTAATTCATGCATCAGTTTCCAACACCACTTCAAAACATTCATATTTTAAATTTGAAGGTTTCAAAATTTAGAAACTAACATAGTTTCTTTTATGTTGTAACGCAGATGTTACGAAGAGATAAACGATTCCAGATAGGAATAGTTGTGAAAATATCTCCAGAAATATGGAGAATATGTATAACGGAAGATATGAAGATATCTTATATATCTTAAGATAAAATGATGATGAAGAATATCATCTGGAAAGGTTTAGAATAAGAAGTAGGGTTCTTACTAATGGTTTCAGCAGGCACTGAATCGTTTGGATTCTTTGAAGTCAAACTTATTCTTTATGATTTGTCCACAGCCTCTTTCATACTTTGCTCAATTCGTTTTCCAGTTCCCATCCTTTTCTTTTTCTGAACTTTACTAACATACTGTACTTTATCGTCAAACTTTTGACTGTTAAGGTCGTTTACGGTTTTTGCTGCTTCATCAGCATTTCCAGAACTACTTCTCAGTTCAGGGTGTTTTTCAGAAACTTCACATTCAAAGTATAAAATTCTTAGGGATAGACGCTATAGGTATAACTGGAGAAGTTCTGCGAGATTTTCAAAATACTAATTGCGGATTTCGCCAAAGAGATATCGAGCTGCTGGTACATCTGCTGATGATGTCGTGGAATATAAAAGGTTCTCCGGTAACGATGGCGAAAGGACAAGGTATAAATATCGAGGTTATAATAAGAGTAGTTCTATTGAGAAGTCGAAGTGGAGCTGTGACAAAATTGACTACTTTGAAAAGGAATTGTAAGGTTGTTTTTGCTAATAAATGATAAGGAATTCGACGCGGATACGTTTTAACTATAACTTCGGTTTCGAAAGTTTTTCGGGTGCATAACTGTATGCATAAATCTTTCTTCCGTAGACGAGGTGCGGCTGGTTCAACTTCTCGATCAAGGTGTTTTTAAGAATCATGAAAAGTTGTGAATGCGAATTGTAATCGCCAAGATACGAATGAGGTTTAAGATGAAATCAAGTGGCAAACTTGAAGAATTGTTTAGTTTCATATGTTATAATCAACATTTTAATTCATTTTAATTGTCTAAAGTTAGCAGTCCAATAGTCCGATTGTCCAATGGTCCAATAATTTCATATATAAATTAGATATATAATACTCGAATTAATTAATACGTATCGTTACCCGTGTACCGGTCTCAGTGTCGATCACAACTCAAAGTATATATATATTTTGGAATCAACTCCGACCCTGTATAGCCAACTCCCACCTTCACATATAGAGTGTCTATGGTTGTTCCGAAATATATATATAGATGGGTCGATATGATAAGTCGAAACCTTACATACGTGTCCCGTTATTTAAAATGCGTAAAATAAATATATATCATGACCCATTATACAACGTGTTGTCTCAGAATTAATCCGACGTATTGTTGTACATGTGTCCCGACAGTATGTACAGTGCAAAAATTAAAATTGCGAGAATGTAAATTGCGATAAATTGAATGTTAGCCGGGAACAGTTAGCTAGGAACAGTTAGCGTGTATTCCTAACAATATTTCAATTTAGTTAATTCGTCTGTTTCTAACAAATTTTATTTTGTCCAATGTTTTCTTCTTTATGCCACTTGTTGGATTCCGATAAGTCAAAATCCGAATATGAAATTGAATGAAAATGGTTATTCCGGGGTGAGCGGATATGAATATCGGTGGTTGTAAGTAGGATAATAAATGACCGTTGAATCAGATTCGAAGAATGTACAGTGTAACTTGTTAATGTGAATTTTAAATATTCCTTGGGTACTACCCACCCGTTAAAATATTTTCATCATTAACAGTTTGTACGAAAGAATTTTTAATTACGATCTTTATGAAAATATACTTGCATATATATTTTCTTCAGATGTAATTATGGATTTAATGAGTCAATAAGATTTTATACTCATTTGATTTATTGTTAGCACTTGATTACATGATCTATAAAACTTTAGAGATTACATAATTGCCACGTCGGACGAAGGTAAAATGAGGTGGAATGATACGTAAAGCGAAGATAATCGATGTAGATCGATGTGTAGAACGAAGTTCATACTCGAAGTACAGATGGTGATATTGAGGCGTGTAATGTTGATATTCGAGGTACAGGTTACGATGTTGAGGTTTATGACGCGGTTGTGGTATAGGGGTGATAAGGGTACTGTCGGCGTTGATAATGGTGGTACTGATTATGCTGCTGGTGCTGCTGCTGGTATTCGTAACCTTCGCACCAGGTTCTCCAAAGTCGTCACACGAGCGCATAGTTCGTTAACTTCTTCTAGTACTACGGAATGATTGACGGTTGAGACGAGCGGTTGAGTAAGATTCGAAATATAGAATAATATATAATCGTGTCGGGATACTCTAGAAATGAGAGGGTAAATGGTTTCTCGAACAGGTTCGCCGGTAAGTGCTTCAGGTTCATCGCCAAGAGGGCAATTTGGTGGATGGAAGGGATCACCCTCTTCATGTCTCCAGTGACTTAGTATATTACGAACCCACCCCCAATTCATCCAGAATAGATGATGGGAGATTGGTTGATCCATTCCGGTGATGCTGCCTTCGGAGCTTGAATGAAAATCCATATCGGCATAGCTGTCATAATCTGAGGAATTCGAACTAGATGCGGAATCCATCTTGTATAATCGGAAAAATGAATTTTTGGTATGAAATAGATTATAGAAGTTAGATTTGGTACTCTTCAATACATACTTTACATGTGTATATATAATACCAAAATCTCGTAAATTACGGAGAATCTTTGAAAAGATGTCAACTAAAGTCCAAAGTAACAGATATGCTAAGATATGAATTTTGTCTATACACTATCGATGCACTAAATGCAGTAAGACGTGTCTAGACTTATGAATGATAAGCAGGCAATTCACTAAGGATGATAAGCAAATAATTTACGACTAGAAATGATAAGCAAAACTTTTGACATGCAGGCACGGTCGAAGTCCAGACTCATTAATGTATCCTAACAACTACCAGTTAGACACACTAATGGGAGACCTGGTTCGCTAAGACCAACGCTCTGATACCAACTGAAATGTCCGTAACTAATCCTCCCGGACGAAGTCTTCAACAGTTGGTCCCATTGCGATGATCGACTCCAAATAATATCTTTAATATGAGTTAATGCACAGCGGAAGACTTAATTCGTACCTGAGAATAACATGCTTTAAAATGTCAACATAAAGTTGGTGAGATATATAGGTTTGATGTTAGCAGCGTTATAACTATGGACCACAAGAATTTCATGTTTATACATAATACACTCCTCGTGTATGAAAAGTCGTTGAGCACTTGGTAACCATACTTAACATTTAAATCACAGCAGCATATTCTTAAATAAACCCTACACCGTACCAAGTGTAGTAATGAAACGAAGTACTGTGCAACCGTTTAAAACTGGTCGTCCAGCCCGGTTGGGGTTGTCAGGCCCGATAGATCTATCAACAGGATTCGCGTTTACGCTCCTCACGTAAATATTAGCTACCAAGTATAAAGAGATATGCCATGGTACAACTCAACGTAGATTTTATTTTTGATCACTTGTGTCCATAACGTAAATCATTTATAAAACAGCGCATGTATTCTCAGCCCAAAAATATTTAGAGTTTAAAAGGGACTATATACTCACCATACTGTATTTTGTAGTAAAAATACATATAACATCATTGAACAAGTGTAGGGGTGGCCTTGGATTCATGAACCTATATCAGGTATATATATATATATATATATATATATATATATATATATATATATATATATATATATATATATATATATATATATATTAACACATAATATGATAATCGAACGAATTTATATTATCAGTGATATATAAGTTATTGTTATATGTTTTAAATTTAGTGTTATGTACTAATTGTTATTAATACTTAATAATAAAAAATGTAATCTCTTTATAATGTTAATAATAATAACATCACTAATGTAAATAAATAAAAATATGATAGTTTTATTAAAATGTTATGTTTAATAATAATATAGTTTTTGGTAAAATAATAATTTTAACAATAATGATATTAAAATAAAAAGTTGTATTGTGTTTATGATAAAAATTATAGTTTTGATAATAACTCTTAATTTTAATAATGTTAAATAATAATACTTGATAACAATTAATGTTAATAACAAAAATAATATTAATGATAATGATAATAATAATAATAATGATAATATTAATAATAGTAATAATGATAATAATATTAATAATAATTAAGAGATCAATTTATACCTTAGTAGTTTTAAAAAGAACAAAACTGCCCATGACGGGACTCGAACCCGTGACCTCTCACTAAACACAAACACCATCTAACCACTGGACCGATCTGTCTTTCTGTCTTATAATTCATTTATATGTTATTTATCTGTATCTGTTTAAACCTCAATTCCCTTCTTCTTCATCATTCAATATTAATCGACCATAATTCAAGATTAGAAAATCATTCGAGTTAAAACTTTGTTTTATGATCTATAGTGTATAAAAACAATTAAAGTTGATCTAATTAATTTAAAATAGAAGAAAAATGGATACAGAAATATTGATACACCTGTGAAGAACACGAGTCCATCTCCAAATCGGTTTCGGATTTTTAGAAGGTCTTATGTAAAACTTATAACATGAAAAATATTGAAATTACTTCCTAGAAGCTTTCTGAACATCCAATTTGACTTGAAACACAAAAAGAAACACGAATTTTTGCGATGAACTCAATGATTGACTTTTGAAAATTAAAGTTTGATTTCAAAATTCGACTTCAATTTCATGATTTAGAACTTGAAAGCTTGCAGAAAGTTTGAAATAAATAATCCTAACATCACTACATTTACAGATTTTGGAATTTGTTAAGAAATCGAATTATTTGAGAAATGCATCCATGAACAGGGTATATCGGTGTATATATATAAAAAAAAAATCTATTTTGATTCAGTAAAAGAAGTGCTATCTGGTAATATATATTGTAGGGTTGCACAGCTTCTATTTCTCAACATGTTTCCACCGAATTTTTTTTATAAAGAGGATTCAGTTTGCTCACGGGTATACAGAGATAAAGGAGAAAAAAATATCAAATTGATAATGATGGAAACAGAATACTAGGCGTACGATTATATCTTTGTTATATATATAGTTTGGTTTATTTAATGAAATTATTAATTAGTAATTTATTAACAATAATAATACTTTTTAATTTTATTAATAATATTAATAAAATACAAATAACATAATAATAGTAATAATAATAATAATAATAATAATAATAATAATAATAATAATAATAATAATAATAATAATAATAATGATAATGATAATGATAATAATAATAATAATAATAATAATAATAATAATAATAATAATAATAATAATAATAATAATAATAATAATAATGTTACTGAAAATATTATTGATGTTACTAATAATATTAATCATAATAGTATTAGTATTACTAATTAAAATTATAATATTAATATTAATAATAATAATATAACAACTTACATGTTTTTTTTTATTTTTTTATTTCGTATCTATGTATTTTATATCAGAACTAATAATATCAATGATACATATATTAAGATTGATATTAGTTTTTATCTTCAATCATAATGAAAGTAATGACAATATTTATAACTATGTTGTTAACTTTATAATTACATTTACAATTTAATCAATGTCTAATATTTATCAATTATAACATATATAATACAATAACCTATTTAAATCTTTAATTTTTACAATATATTTAATAATATTTATGTTTAGACTTCATATGTATGTATATATATATATATATATATATATATATATATATATATATATATATATATATATATATATATATATTCCAATAAATAAATCATATATATATTTATATGTATTCATTTTAATAGTAACTTAATTATTTGTTATATCAATTTACATTTTTAATTTCAATTGATTAAAGTATAATCTAATAATTCAAAATGTTATATATATATACTACATACTTGATTACATACAATTGTTCGTGAATCGTCGGAACTTGGTCAAAGGGTAACTAATTATCCGAATATAGATTTTAAACTTTCTAGACTCAACATTAAGGTTTTTGCTTATCGTGTCAGAAACATATAGAGTTTAAGGTTTAAATTTAGTCGGAAATTTCCGGGTCGTTACAGATGGAAACCGTGATCGAGGTCACCAACAACAATCTCTCAAGAAACAGGAAACCACGCAAGGTGCGGGTAGTGGTTCAAGCTCGGTTTACAAAGGGCGTAATCCCTTATGTAACAGATGCCACAAACATCACACTGGTTTTTGCAATGTGGTGTGCAACAAATGTAATCGAAGGGGTCATCTTGCTGAAGATTGTTGGGTTCCTATTACGAATACAAATGGCACTAAGACTCCTGCCACCAATGCAAATAGAACTGCCCTGGCTACTGTTACTTGTTACGGGTGTGGGAAACAGGGTCATATTAAGAGCCAGTGCCCGAATCCAGAGAAGAATAATGGACCTGCACGGGGAAGAGCATTTGTTATTAATGCTAGAGAGGCGTGTGAAGATCCGGAGCTTGTTACAGGTACGTTTACCATTAATGACTTATCAGCATCTATTATATTTGATACTGGTGCAGATAGAAGTTACATGTGTAGAGACTTTTATGCTAAATTGAATTGTTCATCATTACCTCTAGATGCTAAGTACATGATTGAGTTAGCTAATGGTAAACTAATTAAAGCCGATAAAATTTGCCGTGATTGTAAAATAAATTTAGCCGGAGAGACGTTTAAAATTGATTTGATACCCGTAGAATTAGGAAGTTTTGATGTAATAGTCGGCATGGACTGGATGTCCAAAATAGGAGCTGAAGTTGTATGTGTCAAAAAAGCAATTTGCATTCCTCGTAAGGATAAAATGCCAGTAATGATTTATGGAGAGAAGGGTAACTCAAAGCTAAAACTCATTAGCTGCTTGAAAGTATAAAAGTGCTTGAAGAAAAGGTGCTATGCTATCTTAGCACATGTTAATAAAGTCAAAACGAAGGAAAAAGAGAAGAGCATCAATGACGTACCTGTGGCAAGAGATTTTCCTGAAGTCTTTCCGGAAGAGTTGCCGGGATTACCTCCATTTAGATCAGTAGATTTTCAAATAGATCTAGTACCAGGAGCTGCACCAGTGGCTCGTGCTCCATACAGATTTGCACCGTCTGGGATGAAAGAGTTACAAAGCCAGTTACAAGAATTACTGGACCGTGGATTCATTCGACCGAGCACTTCACCGTGGGGAGCTCCGATTTTATTCTTCAAGAAGAAAGATGGATCCTTCCGAATGTGTATAGATTACCGCGAATTAAACAAGTTAACTATCAAGAATCGGTACCCGTTACCGAGAATTGATGACTTGTTTGATCAGCTGCAAGGATCACGTGTTTAATCCAAAATCGATCTAAGATCGGGATATCATCAGTTGCATGTCAAAGAAAAAGATATTCAGAAAACCGCATTTCATACACGCTACCGTCATTATGAATTTTTAGTCATGCCGTTCGGGCTGACAAACGCACCAGCTGTATTCATGGACCTCATAAATCGGGTATGCAGTCCGTATTTGGATAAGTTTGTTATCGTCTTTATTGATGATATTCTTATTTATTCCAAAAATGAATAAGAACATGAGCAACATTTAAGGTTGGTGCTAGAACTGTTGAAGAAAGAACAGTTATACGCAAAATTTTCTAAGTGCGCCTTTTGGTTAAAGGAAGTACAATTCCTTGGTCACATCGTGAGCAGTCAAGGAATTCAGGTCGATCCTGCGAAGGTTGAAGCCATTGAAAAATGGGAAACCCTAAAGACTCCGACGCAAATACGCCAATTTTTGGGTCTTGCTGGCTATTACAGAAGGTTTATTCAAGATTTTTCCCCTGATAGTCAAACCATTGACAGCATTAACACATAAAGGGAAGAAGTACGAATGGACTTCTGAGCAGGAAGCTGCATTTCAATTATTGAAGAAGAAGTTGACTACATTGCCTATTCTATCGTTACCTGAAGGAAACGATGATTTTGTAATTTATTGTGACGCTTCGCGACAAGGTTTTGGTTGTGTCCTCATGCAACGAAAGAAGGTTATTGCATATGCATCCCGACAACTGAAGATTCATGAACAAAATTATACGACTCATGATCTAGAATTGAGAGCAGTGGTGTTTGCATTAAATATTTGGTGACACTACTTGTACGGGGTTAAATGTACTATGTATACCGACCATAAAAGCCTTCAACATATATTCAACCAAAATCAACTGAACATGAGGCAACGTAGGTGGGTCGAGCTGATAAACGACTATGATTGTGAAATTCGCTATCATCCCGGGAAAGCAAATGTAGTAGCAGATGCTTTAAGCAGGAAAGAAAGAGAGCCGATTCGAGTACGGGCAATGAATATGAAGATTCATATAAACCTGACTACACAAATAAAGGAGGCTCAACGAGGAGCTCTTACTGAAGAAAACTTTGGAAATGAGATGCTCAAGGGTTTAGTCAAGCAACTTGAGATACGAGAAGACGAACCCCGGTATTTTAATGGACGTATTTGGGTACCGAAGTTTAAAGGGTTAAGAAAATTGGTTTTGGATGAGGCACATAAGACGAGATACTCAATACATCCCGGAGCTGGAAAGATGTATCAAGATCTTAAGGCACACTTTTGGTGGCCAAATTTGAAAGCTGATATTGTAACATACATTGGAGAATGTTTGACTTGCTCTAAAGTCAAGGCGAAACATCAGAAACCATCAGGTTTGCTTCAACAACCAGAAATCCCTGAATGGAAATGGGAATGTATTACTATGGATTTCATCACGAAGCTACCAAAGACTGCATGGGGTTATGACACCATTTGGGTAATTGTCGTTCGTCTCACCCAATCTGCACATTTCCTACCTATGAAGGAAATGGATAAGATGGAGAAATTGGTACGATTATACATAAAGGAAGTTGTTTCAAGACATGGAGTACCTATCTCCATTATATCTGATCGCGACAGTAGGTTTACGTCTATGTTTTGGTAATCACTACATGAAGCTCTAGGGACTCGTCTGGATATGAGTACTGCATATCATCCTCAAACCGATGGGCAAAGTAAAAGGACCATTCAGACTCTTGAAGACATGCTTAGAGCATGTGTGATCGATTTCGGAAATGGATGGGATAAATATTTACCATTGGCAGAATTCTCGTATAACAACAGTTATCATACGAGTATTAATGCTGCACCATTCGAAGCACTTTATGGGAAAAAGTGTAGATCCCCTATCTATTGGAACGAAGTAGGTGATAGACAACTGATTGGTCCCGAGATCATACAGGAGACTACTGAAAAGATTGTGCAAATCAAGGAGAGATTGAAGACCGCCCAAAGTCGTCAAAAGAGCTATGCTGATGTTCGAAGGAAGCCGTTAGAATTTCAGGTTGATGACAAGGTTATGTTAAAGGTGTCACCATGGAAAGGTGTGATACGCTTTGGTAAGAGGGGTAAATTGAACCCAAGATATGTAGGACCATTCAAGATCATCGAATGTATTGGACCGATGGCTTATCGACTTAAGCTACCACAACAACTTGTTGGAGTACACAATACCTTTCACGTCTCGAACCTAAGGAAATGCCTTGCAAAATAAGACCTCACTGTTCCTCTTGAAGAAATCCAAATCGATGAGAAACTGCATTTTATAGAAGAGCCTGTCAAAATCATGGATCGTGAAGTCAAACGGCTCAAGCAAAGCAACATACCTATAGTTAGGGTTCGTTGGAATGCTCAAAGAGGTCCTGAGTTCACTTGGGAATGAGACGACCAGATGAAACAGAAATATCCACAGCTGTTTACAAACACCGCCCATCGAATAGGTATTACTTCAAATTTCGGGACGAAATTTCTTTAACGGGTAGGTACTGTCATGACCCGGATTTTTCCATGATTATATATTGAACAATATTAATATCTACATGATTAAATATTTCCAACATATTAAGCAATTAAACTTTTTAAGACATGATTAATTGAAACGAATTTTATGTAAACGTGTGACCACCCAACTTGTCCGATGATTCACGAACGTTATAACTTGTAAATAATATGATAATATATATATGAACTTATATATATATTTAACATGATGAAATGATAATTAAGTATCTCATTAAGTATATTAACAATGAACTATATACATAAAATGAGACTACTAACTTAAGGATTTCGAAACGATATATATACGTAACGATTATCGTTGTAATAACGTCTTAATATTTATATATTGTATTAAGATATATTAACACACTATGTTATCATGATAATATAACAATTTAACATCCCATTAGATATAATAACAATGGGATTAATTACATTTAACAAGGTCGTTAACTTAAAGGTTTCGAAACAACACTTACATGTAACGACTAACGATGATTTAACGACTCAGTTAAAATGTATATATATATATATATATATATATATATATATATATATATATATATATAGTGTATTAAGATGTAATAATACACATTTGAAGGACTTCAATACATATATCAACACACTATTACTTAACAAAAATAATCACAATTGTATTCCCATTTGTTTTCATCAAGAATTCTACTCGTATTCGCTCGGTATTTGCACTCGTATTATACCCAGCTTTTAGATGTATTTACTAATGGTATATACTAATAAAAATCTGCTCCTTAGAAGCCTTAAATGATTAAGGAACATGTGGAACCAACCATTTGTCAAGTAGCATGAATTATTTAGCAAGAAAACAAAATTAGGAATCTTTTTCTTTCTTTATAAACTAAAAACGTTTTTATGCATACACACCATTTCTTCATTCCATTTTCTCATACTTACACTCCTATTTCTCTCTCAAAATACTCCTAACTTCATACTTGATTATCTCCAAGCATTTTCCCCATCATTTAGCTTCAATTACAAGCTTTAATCATCATAAAAACAACGTAGAATCAAGAAGTTGCAAGATTACTTCCAATCTTTTTAATCCAATCCAACAACTCATCAAAGATCAAGAACTTCCATCTAATCTCAGTAACTTTCCTTTTCATAATCAAGGTAAAATACTTCTCAAAATCCTTGTTCAATTCCTTGTATAGTTGCTATCTTATTATACTTATAAAACTTGTAAAAACTAGAACTTGTTTTGATGAACACCAAGCTTATTTGAAAAACTAATCTAATCTTTCTAACTTAACTCTAATAACATTTATTTAAATGTATTATGATGTTATATTAAGTTAATATAAGAACTTATAACTTCTACATATGAAGAACACCTTGAAACTTAACATATATCCTTTAATCTCCATTCGGTAAAAAGCAGGCTGTTTTGGGTTGGGAATTAAAAACCTATTTTAGACTTTGAGTTCGAGGCTAAGACTTTGGAAATATGTTAATATATGTAAATAAGACTTCCAGTATTTTTTTTCATGATTTTAGACAAAGTGAAAGTATTTTATCAAAAATCATATATTGGGTGGATGCCGGGATTTTTCCAAATCTGTCTACCGATACAAAAAGAGGGTAAAGCTCTAAAAATTAGTACTTAGAATGAACTTTTCAAATTGGTTTTGTAAAATTTACTTCTTAAGGAATCCATAGCAATTTGATTCACTTTAAACGGAGTTGTAATGAATATTTGGCGAGCAAAACAAAATCTGCTAAAATTAACGTTGTATGGACGAAATTTATATTATAAAAACTATATTAACCATATCCGTGTTAACTTTTCCTATATCCTATATATATTTGGATATGTTATCAGTAGTATAACAATATATTATAATCTTGGTTAATTCTGTGATTGTATATATGTATAATAATATTCTTGGTACGTCCTAACACAATAAGTATACAATACGTTTTGATAAATCCTAAGACAATACGTACACAATACGTCTTAGTTAATTCTAAGATAATACGTATACAATACATCTCTGGGTTGATGCAAAGACAATACGTATACAATACGTCGTGGGGTAATTCTAAGATTATATATATATATATATATATATATATATATATATATATATATACCGATTATTGGACTGTTGGACTTTTCGGACTATTTTGGACTACTAACAAAGGACTACTAACAATGGACTACTAACATAAAACGTTAAAAATTATCATATAAGTATTCTATGAACTTGCTTTATTTTATTCATATGTCGTATTATTATCTGAATCGTTATTATTGTTATAGGTTCGTGAATCCAAGGACGACGGCCATATTTTTAATAAGCTGAAAACTTATTATTAATATACTTTTACTACCGTGAGTATATAGTCCCATTTTTAAACTCTAAAAATATTTTGGGATGAGAATACATGCATTTTATGTTTTACGCCATGGACGCAAGTACTTAAAATATATTCTACGTTGAGTTGTACCACATTGCATATCTTCCCTAATAGCTTGGTAACTAATATTTACATGTTGTAAGAACATGTAAACGTGAATCCTATTGATAGATCTATCGGGTTTGACAACCCCAACCGGGCTAGTCACTCTAGTATCATAAACGGTTGCATAGTTCTTCGTTTTTACTACACTTGGTACAGTGTAGGGAGATTTCATAATAAAGGGAATATGCTACATTTATGGTTAAGTATGGTTACCGAAGCGCTCAACAACTTATAGAATATCTTTATTGAAATATTTATAACTATGAAATCTTGTGGTCTATATTTATATCGATGCTAGCTTTAAACCTATATATCTCACCAACCTATGTGTTGACTGTTTAAGCATGTTTATTCTCAGGTCCTTAAGAAAGTCTTCCGCTGTTGCATTATCTGAGCAAGCTGTGCATGGAGTCTCATGCTTTTATTTAAATGAAGTGTTGCATTCAATAAAACTTTGTCATGTATTATATTCGACTGTTATGTCACGTGTGTAGTATTTGGAAACCAATGTATTATGGGGATTATTTCTTAAATAATCGCCCACTTTTTTAAAACATGCATTATGTATAATAAAGGCGTGTCTTTTTATGAAATGAATGCAATATTTTCTAAAATGTATCATATAGAGGTCAAATACCTTGCTATGTGACCAATGAATAACGTACCGCATTTATAGTAATATGGACGAGTCGTTTCACCATTAGGCACCCAGTTGGAATTGCTGACAACCTACCCATTCAAGTGGGTAATTTAACCTTTTTAGTCGAATTTATTGTCATTGACATTGAAGAGGACCCAATCATTCCTCTAATTTTAGGTCGACCATTCTTAGCGTCCATGTAACGACCCAACCCGTTAACCAACCAAAACTGCGAAATAAAAAAAAATTTCGAAGCAGGCCTGCCCAGGCTGGGTGCGCGGCGCGCACCCCTACCTGTGCGCGGCGCGCACAAGGCCTGGCAGCCCGCTGTCCAAATTGTTCCATTTTCGTAAAAAGATCTAACACTTCCCATCATTTTTAGGTGAAATGCTTTTCACAACATAATAGTATAAGTAAAATAAGCATGAATCAATGATAAAACGAGTTTTACATTGCGAGGCCCACATATGTCCAAAATACCATTAAGTACGAAATACGAGTTTCGACCACAAAAAGTTTAATTGCCAAACGTCACTAGAGCATGGTGTTTGGGGTTAAACTACCCAAATCTTGGTCGAACTTCCAAAAAGCTAAAACCCCCGAGAGCCACTAATCCAAGCGAATACCTTTGCCTTTATCCAAGCCGGATCCTAAAAAGGTAAACAACGAGAGGGTAAGCTAACGCTTAGTGAATGCAATAATTATACACATACATATATAACCTACTTACTTGCAATCACATACACAATTACCTCATACATGCTAGCAACTTAAATGACATACCAACGCAAGGTATAACACTAAATCTCCAAGACCACAAGCTAGCACAAACAATAGCATATATAACTCGAATAATATAAAGTGCCATACTACAAACACATAACCATGGTTAACCAATAGTACAAAGGAATGGTACTTAGAATTTCCCATCGGTGTTCCCAATAACCGTTAGCGTACAACAAATTATAACACTAACCCCGGAGTGGTATCAATCGCCCGAACTTTAAACCCACCCGTCACGCAAAATGTGGTATCGATCGCCCGAACTTAAAACCCACACTTTACGCCCACACAAAATGATATGGTATCGATCGCCCGAACTTAAAACCCATATCATATCTTAACCCGATGTGGTATCGATCGCCCGAACTTAAAACCCACATCGAATCTCGTACAAGTAAATACATTATATACACACATGTATAATCATTCCGCTCACCTTGTCGACTTGGCGAGATTTCTAACAATAACTTGTAACCTTCAAAGCGAGTCACCAAACATAATTAATTCTCAATTAATTCACATAATAAGTTGGACTACCTACCAACTAACCTCACTAGTGCATTTATGACCCATTTTCACTAGATTCACACATTAAAGGTCAAGTCTCCCAACTAATCACTAAAAGCTAGTGATTAAGGTTCTAAGACTTCCATCAACACATAACTAGGGTGTTTTCATACCCAATTTAACCCGCTAGGTCAAACCCACCCATTTGACCCATTTCAAGCCAAGCATAAACCCTAGAACCCATTTTTACTAACAACACAAGTGAGCTAGTGAATAACTAACCATTTTAGACTCAATAATACCAATTATTACTTTGAAACCCTAGGTTAGTCATTCTTGAGTCCTCTTGACTCAATCTTACCCAAAACCCCCAAAATCACCAACAATAGGTTTTATGTTCAACACTAACCCAAGTTCTAACCCTTACACAAATTAAATTAAGGAAATTAAAATTAGAACTTACCACCACAACCAAAACGTAGCTATTGAGGAGATGAAAAACTTTATAACTCGAGCTAAGACCCGAAACTAGCTCCTTCTTCCTTTACTTGAGCTTTCTCTCACTCAAATTTGGGTTTCTCTCACTAGAATTAAAGTAGAAAGAAAATGGTGGTTGAAAGTGGAGTTATGACTCCCAACCCACTGATCTGGCGGCCTTAACTCGTCCCCTAAGTGAAATTACCACAATGCCCTTCTAAAATATCTAATTAAAAGGCAGAACCCGGCTACAGTAGGAGTGCGCCGCGCGCACCCCTAAGTGTGCGCTGAGCGCACTTAGGCCTGATCAAAATCCGACTTCTATTTTATTCCAGAATTATTCCCACGCTTTATGTACTATATTTACACTTATATACAATAGATATTAGGGTGTTACAGTCCACCGGGGCGTTATTTGATGTAAGAAAAGGTAGAATGACACTTAGTAATGATGAAAAATCGATCACCTTTATGAGTCGAAAGTCTAAATCTCCACCAACCAAAACCGTTGAACCAACAAAAACGATTGGTAAGAACCGTGTTGTTGTACCAACTCCAACGGTAGTTCTTAACAATAATAAAACGCCTAAGTGTGGGGAAAATGTAGTAACAACTAATGATGACCTGATAACAAAGAACCCCGTTGTTGATACAAAATTAAATGACCCCGTTATTAATAGTTCAATGAAGAAACTTATTAAACGGATTCGCGATGCTAGAACCATGGGGAACTTTAAGTTATGTAATCGGTTAGTATCCAATCTTTCGCCTAAACAAAAGGCGAAACTAGTTGAATTTGTGGATATTACACAGGAATCCGACCAATGGCTTAAAGCAAAAGTCACAGATATGCTAGTTGATTATGGTCCAAAAGAAATTGACAATGAAGTTAATCACAAATTCAACACCACAGCTACCTAAGTGTGGGGAGATTCAAATATTTTAAAAAGAAAACGTTGTCTATAGTTAGTTGTTCAGTTCTCGTGTAGTTCCGAGAATGGAATCCGATTGGTCTTTTCCACTAGCAGACACTAAAGACCTAGTTTTCTCCCCCCATTCTGAATTTTTGTTTTGTAGGTTTTGTAAGAAATTAATACGCTTTTTCAATTTAAGTTTTTTTTTTGTGAATTTAAAAACAAAAATTACTTTATTTCATTAAGTTTAAAAAAATGATTTCTAAAATTCATCGTAAATTAAAGACTAGGTCATAGAACCGAAATTGCTTTACCCGAGGGCGGGGCGAAAAATTTTGTTATCATTATTTTTAATTTCATTGATCTAAAGTATACCAAAAAAATTAAAAAACCCAAAAATCTTTGCTTTTAAAACAATCACTTTAAAAATGAAAAATTTTAAATTTTGTCAAGGGACGGACTAGGTAAACATACCGAAACTACCTAAAGTAAAAGGAAACAAAATTTTAAAAAAATTATTCATTTAAATTGTTTTAATAAATAAAGGTTTTATAAAAAATATATACATATTTATATATATGTTTGTAGTTTATCTTATGTACAAAACAGGGTAAAACAAAGCAATTTCAAAGACTGACATTAAGTTCAGCAAAAGCTACTAATTTTGACGACAAGACGCAAAATATCAGATGTGATATAAAATAATATGTTGCAAACTCGGTATTTTTAATCACTTTTCTACACTAATCACCCTCATAAATTTATAACTATAGTCTGATTCCATGCAAATGAGGGCATTGCATGATCTCAAGTGTGGGGAAGGGTTATAAATTCTCTCGGGTTTTCACTTAGTTTAATTGCCAAATTTTGTAAAAATTTGAAAAATTTTCAACTAAATGAATTCAAAATCATGTTTATACATATTTATGAACGACAAAATTAGGTGATAATGCCGAAATTATTATTACCTCGGAGAGAACATAAATGGAGAAACAACCCAAAACGTTAGAATTCATTTAAAATGGAATAGAGGAGAATAAAAAGGCAAAGAAAAAAATAAATAAAAGCTAAGTGTGGGAAGAATTTACCAAGTTATTTAAAACATATATCACATATTTTTGTACAAGATTATTGCATATACTTTTTCTTTGGACTAAACTAATCAGTTTTACCCGATTTATTGTAATACTTGTGAAAGAATAGATGGATCTACACGATGAATCAATTTCATCATTAAAAGGAAGTAAAGTCTTTCGAAAAAGACACACGCTTCTTGATTTAGGTCAGGAAGTTGTCTTCCAGACCAGCTGTAGGTTGACGAAAAATCTAGAAAAGTCATCTCTAAAATCAGCAGGAAATCCACGGGCCTCAGCATCAAACAGGGTCGCCATGTGGTCAGAATTATCCTAACCATGAGAGGACCTGTCTCGTAAAATGGGGAGGGCGCCGTGCAAATTAGCTTGATAAGACTAATGAATCAGACCTCTAGAAAAGGATAATCTCCTTAAAGATTAAAAGTCAGCTTTTAAGCCTGATATTACTCAATCCTTGAGATTGACTTTAAAGATTGAGAATTACAAACTCATGGAATTCTATGATATCTAAACTCGAGCTTGAACGAGAAAATATTTTGATCAAATTAAAACTGATTTGTTTTATGAAAACCTATTTTCAATGCGTTCATTACCATTGAACGTAAAATCCTAAGAATTCACCTGGAATTCATTAGGTCACCTGAACCAAATCGGGTGTCAACCGTAAGAACGGTGGTTGCATAGCATGGTCGAGGACAGGACCTTGTGCCAGACCGAAAAATTATAGGGTGATCTTTACTATTGCTCCTACAAAGGATAGTAATTGCATCCGACACGATATAGACCATAATCAAAAGCATGTCACGGGACATTGCCTTAACAGTTGCTTGTTCAACGCTTTCCTTTACAACCGGACGGTAGTTTACCGAAAGGTAATATACGGAGCAAGTAAACTGGACGTGTTGCTTTCCTAATACAAGGATTAGCAAGTGGGTGACACAAAACCACAAGTTTTTGAGCTAAAATTTTCAAAACTGAAACCTACAAAATCCACAAAAATAATTTGCAAATATCGGTGAAGGGTTATTCCGGAAAACTTATCTAGGGTAAAAGCTAGAATGAATTTTTAAAAGATCAAATGTTTTCATAAAGATCCAATTTCATTAAGGATCTAAATTTTTATAGTCATGTGGGACTGTAAACCACATCGTTACTATCATTTTTTATACCGCCGTATCAAAATCACTGATGTATAAAGTGTGAGAATAAAAAAAAAGTGATTCGAGTAAAGTGTGATTTAATTTCAAGTTATGTATTGCTTGAGGACAAGCAACGTTCAAGTGTGGGGATATTTGATAGTGCTCCAAATGAACATATATTTAGGCATAATATCCTTCCAATATGTAAAGCTTTTAGTTGCAATTGTTCTATTTTTATGTAATATTCGTTTAAATAAATA
The DNA here is from genome assembly GCF_046630445.1 of Rutidosis leptorrhynchoides. Lineage (NCBI taxonomy): Eukaryota > Viridiplantae > Streptophyta > Magnoliopsida > Asterales > Asteraceae > Rutidosis > Rutidosis leptorrhynchoides. Next base: position 251,562,009 of record NC_092341.1, read on the forward strand.
AGTGCGAAGACAAAAGAAGAAAACGACGATTTGAAGACGCAAATGACCAAAAAGCTCAAATGTACAAGATATAATTCAAGTGGTTCAATTTATTGAAGAGAAATGTCCAAAAATGATAAGAGTACAAGCCGCAAAATGTAAAATACAAGAGATTAATAAGTACGCAAGGACGTTCGAAAATCCGGAACCTGGACATGAACCAACTATCAACGCGCGACGTAATGGAGCTAAAATTACAAGTCAACTATGCACATAAATATAATATAATATATAAATAATTCTTAAAATTATATATATATTATATTATATAATAAAACGTCGGCAAAACTAGAAAACAAAAGTAGGTGGCCTGATCCAGCTGGCCATGCGATCGCATGGCCAGGAAGACCATTTTTCATGCGATCGTATGAAGCCAGATTCCTGGCCAGGTCCTATAAATTCAGCATTTTTCGACGAGTAAAACATACCTTTTTCTTTTCCTTCATATGTAACGTAAATATATATATATATATATATATATATATATATATATATATATATATATATATATATATATATATATATATATATATAATATAATTTTAATTTTAAGTTAATAATAATAAGGTTATTTTAAGAATGTTTTACGGGTTTTAAGTTGAAATTCTGTCCGTGCAACGCTACGCGATTAATCACCACTGTAAGCTATATTCTTCCTTTTTAAATTAATGTCTCGTAACTAAGTTATTATTATGCTTATTTAAGCCAAAGTAATCGTGATGTTGGACTAAAAATTAAGATTGGGTTATTAGATTTTGTACCATAATTAATGTTTGGACAAAAGACCGACACTTGTGGACATTGGACTATTGACTATTAATAGATAGGGGGTATTGTCTAATCGAATGATAACTCATTAGAATCTATCGAACCTATTTTCAAATTAGTTAATCTAATAATTATTAAAATGATTATGTATGTTATATTTAGTGACGTTTATACGACATCTGTTACGATCATTTAATTAATTATTCGGGTTGGGTAATTGATTATTCATTCTGATCAAGTGGGTAAATTAATATTCATATATCATTAAAACAAGGGTGGATTATAGACAAGGATATTTGGTGTAATTGTTACCAAAGTATTAAAACCTTGGATTATACGCAGTCGATAACCTGGTGTAATTATTAAATAAAGAATTAAAACCTTGTTACAATTTGAATCCCTAATTAGTTGGAATATTTGACTTCAGGAATAAGGTTAATTTGACGAGCATTTTATAATTACGACCGATGGACTATTATGGACAAAAAACAGATAGGTATCAAATAAACCAGGACAAAGGACAATTAACCCGGGTAACAATTAATTAAAATCAAAACGTCAAACATCATGGTTACGGAAGTTTAAATAAGCATAATTGTTTTATTTTATATCTCATTGAACTTTTATTTACTTTCATTTATTTATTGGCATTTTAAATATTGTTATTTATTTTACGCATTTTAATTATCGTCATTTATCTTTACGCTTAAAATTTAAAATCGACAAACCGGTCATTAAACGGTAAAAACCTCCCTTTTATAATAATAATAATAATAATAATACGACTTATATATATATATATATATATATATATATATGTATATATATACATACATACATATATATATATATACATACATATATATATATATATATTTATATACAAATATAGTTTTAAAAATATAGCGTTAAACTTGGCTAGTTCCTTGTGGATGAACCAGACTTACTAAAAACTACACTACTGTACGATTAGGTACACTGCCTATAAGTGTTGTAGCAAGGTTTAGGTATATCCACTCTATAAATAAATAAATAACTTGTGTAAAATTGTATCGTATTCAATAGTATTTCGCAATAAAAATATAACTATTTTGTACCCCTCTGCTTTAACATCAGTTACCGAGAGTTGCGGGTGGCTATGATACCATTTGGGTGATTGTAGATCGACTCACTAAGTCAGCTCACTTTTTCCGATTAAGGAAACGGATTCGATGGGGAAGCTTACTCGTTTGTATTTGAAGGAGATTGTTTCTAGGCATGGTGTTCCTGTATCAATCATTTCAGACCGAGACAGTCGATTTATATCGAGGTTTTGGCGATCCTTACAGGAAGCTTTAGGAACTAAGTTGGATATGAGCATCGCTTATCATCCGCAGACGGATGGTCAGAGTGAAAGGACCATTCAAACGTTAGAAGACATGCTGCAAGCTCGTGTTATTGATTTTGGTAATGGGTGGGATGGATATTTGCTGCTAGCTGAATTTTCTTATAGCAACAGTTATCATGCAAGTATTAAAGCCGCACCGTTTGAAGCTCTGTATGGTAGAAAGTGTAGGTCTCCTGTTTGTTGGAATGAGGTTGGGGATGCTCAACTCACAGGCCCAGAAATTATTCATGAGACTACCGAGAAGATCGTACAGATTAAGGAAAGATTGAGAACCACCAGAAGTAGGCAAAAGAGCTATGCTAATAAGAGAAGGAACGATATTGAATTTCAGGTCGGTGATCTTGTTATGTTGAAGGTATCGCCTTGGAAGGGCGTGATACGTTTTGGTAAAAGGGGAAAGTTGAGTCCTCGTTTTATTGGACCTTTTGAGATTATTGAGAGAGTTGGACCCGTGGCTTATCGTTTGAAATTGCCACAAGAACTTAGTGATGTTCATGACGTTTTCCATGTATCGAATTTAAAGAAGTGTTTGGTCGATGTCGATGAGACTATTCCTCTGGAGGAACTTCATGTTGATAAGCAACTACATTTTATTGAGGAACCTGTTGAAATTATGGACCGAGAGGTTAAGACTCTTAACCAGAGCAGAATTCCTATTGTTCGGGTTAGATGTAACGCCAGACGCGGTCCCGAGTTCACTTTGGAACGTGAAGATCAAATGAAGCAGAAGTACCCACATTTGTTCCCAGATGCTGAGTCAACCCCTGCACCTGCTTAAATTTCGGGACGAAATTTCCGTAACGGGAAGGTACTGTAACGACCCTACTTTTTCCGTTATCTTTTACCGTTAATTATTTAACGACCGTTAACTGTTATTCGTGCCACGTCATTTCTATGACCTATATTATTATTTTAGTAATAATATATTAATTATTATGTGTTAAATGAATATTTGTATTCATATTTTAAATTGTATGTTTATACGAATCGCGGATTTCTATCTGGCGAATCTTTTCGGTTTTCAAACCAACGGTCGAGCTTTTGGGATTTTTAAGTTCTAATTATTTTAAATATGATATTTTAATATCATATGAATATATATAGTGTTTATATATATATATTTCGTCGCGTATTTGTTATCACTCCGAATTTTCAATCGCGTAGTCGTGTTTTCGCGTTTCGGGTTTCGATCGGGCGTTCGGGCCACAAGGAAATTACCATTTAATAATTTAGGCTAAGTGAGGCACACCCCACTCCTATTTTTGGCCAAAGCCCCATGGGGGAGGGAGTATACTCCCTTGTTTTTCCATTTTGCAATTTTATTATTCATTTCACAAAAAATCACTAAACCTAAATTGCTCTCATCCCTCTCCTTTCCTCTCTTGTGGCTGTCGCCACCATCAACAACCATCATCATCATCATCTTCATCAATTTTGTACTTGGATCAAGAATCTTTCAACACAAACGCGTTCCTCTCGTTCTCCTCTACACGTTTATATTAATCAATTCTTGATTATGGTATAAACCCTAACCCTAACTTTTCAATTTTTCTTATATTTTTCTGTTTTTGAATCTTATATTAGTAGTATGATGATTATATGTTGTTGTATTGTTGATTGTATGCGTAGAAGTGCTTGATTATATATGTTTTCTGTTTGATTGTTTTGGGACAGCGGTTTGATTATTGTTTTCTGGAAATATAACTGATATAAAAGTGAAATTAAAGTGTCTAGATGAGTTCCTCTCATCAAGACATTAATTTTAGACTCCGGATTCATGTTATTTCGATTTTCGGAACATAAGTTATGATTAAAATGGTGTTATATTGAGATTAAAATATAAAAACGAATTGAACCAGGTGTGGTCTGACTTTGTGACCATTTTTAGAGTCCTTAGGGTGTACTAGTGTGTTAGGATTAATTATGGGATGAACTTTCATGTTAGGGTCATCAAAATCCGAGCCACGGATCACCCGTTATGACTAAAACACGTTTTTGAGTGGATTAAAGATCCAAACTGATTAAGGGCTGTAAGTCATGACTTGGTGACTGTTCTTGGGATGTTCTTGAGCACATTAAGGTGTTGGGTGGGTTGGTTAGGCGAAGATATAAATAAGGCTCGCCGAAAACTGATTCCCGGGGCTCAAATTATGACCCGATGAACTTTTAATTAAAACTTATGGTTATTAATTATGACTTATAATAAAAATATTGAATTTCATTATTAATAAATTACTTATGATATAAAAAGTAATTAATTTAATTTAAGATTTATGATATATATATTTATTATATCATTTATTAATTACTTATGATTTAATTAAAGATTTAATTAAACTTATGATTAATAATACTTTTATTATTAATGAAAAATACTTATGGTAAGTATTAAACTTATATTATGAGATTATTATAATAAGACTTATAATAAGGATTAATTAATTATTTAATTATTATAAGGCTTAATTATTATTTAATTATAATTTAATTATTAAATACTTATGATTTAATGATTATAATTAGAAACTTATGATATGATTAATAATTCATTATTAATTAATAATACTTATGATATGATTTAAAATTTATTATTAATTAATAATACTTATATTATGTATAGTATTTAATTAATTAATTAAATATTTATGTTATATTAATTATATCATTTAAACTTATGTTAACTTTAATAATTCAATTTAATTTAATTAAACTAATGTTATGACATAATTATACATATATGACTTTAAATAACATTATAACCTATATTATTATTATAACCTATGCTTTAAAAATCAATGTTGACTATGTTTGACCAAGGTTGAGTTTTGAGTTGACTTTCGGTTGATTTTGACTTTCAGTTGACTTTTGTTGACTTTCTAATTAAGGAAACTTTCCTAACTTAATAACTTTCTAAAAATAGCAACTTTCTAAATATGGAAACTTTCTAAATTTGAAAATTTTCCAAAAATAGAAACTTTCCTAAAGTAGAAACTTTCCTAAAATAGAAACTTTCCAAAAATAGAAACTTTTCAAAAATGGAAACCTGCTAAAAATAGAAACTTTCTAAAAATAGAAAGTGTGTGTCTGTACGCTGTTCCGATCAAATCGATGCATGTTGAGTGTTGTTCTATGTCTACTTGCAACATGTACAATAGCTATCATACTAACACTTGACCTAAGTTAGTTATTTATATCGACCTGCTTGATTTATAGGTCGGCGTTGTGATCATTCCTGATCACTTTACTTCATTTGTTGTTCGCATATTTGTGTGGTTACTCGTGCCTAATATGTAATATAGTTGTAAAAATAGTTTAAGAAATAGTTTCAAAAGCAGCATGTATCTCATCCCAAAAATGTTAAAGAAAAAGGGACTGTAGACTCACCTTAGCGAAAGCACTTGTAATTTCTTAGCAACACGTACTGTAGTCGAACAATCTCGACCAACAACGCAACCTAGTCAAATAGGTCATCTTAAGTATACACATATAGGTCATACAATGTGAACCCATAGTGTACGCAAAGTCCTAGTGCTCAGACTGACTCAACAAGCAAGTAAAAGTAAACTAATCCAAGCAAGTCAACAAAAGTCAACCAAAGTCAACCCTAAAGTCAACTCGGTCAAAGTGGTCAACTAAAGTCAAACATCTCAGTAGGTCATGCAAACATGGTCAACATGTCAAACCTAGGTCAAGTATCACTTTACAAGTCATAATTAAGCATATTGCACTTTTGCACCTTAAAGCATGCCTTTGAAATTCGTACGATCCAACTATAGCTCGTAGCACATAAATCATTAAATCATGAACAACTCCAGATCATAAATTTACTTAAAATTGATTCCAAAAAGTCTGTCCAAAGCCTCATACGATAAATAAAAGTCCAATATCAGAAAGGGTCTAATCATAGCTCATTACAGAAATGTCTGCCCGCGCGTCAGTTTTTAAACATTTTTCATAAAATATAGAAAATAGATTTTGATGAACGGACAATTGGAGTCATCTCAAAACATCTCAAAGTTTTAGTGATAAAATAATCAGAAACATTGCTTTAGCCAATTTGTACAGTTTTGCAAATCTTTACAGACTCATCAGTTTTTAATCATCAACCAGACACATCACTTAGACGAGCATATATCTCATGGCAAATCACGTTCTCGCAAGTTCGCATACAAATGAAACATACAAATGAAACATGTCAAGGAACACTTAAACTAACATATTTTAGAATATCAAAGTCTCAATCAATTCCTAGTTCACTCTAGCAATTTTTATGTAACTTTGAAAAACGATTCAGCTCAATTTAAAAATCAAATCTTCGTTTTGACATAACGGGAGCATTACATAACCTTTTGATGTAAATATTAAGTCTAAATCGCATAAATTTTCACAAGGAATACAGTAGTACACTTTATATAAGCTAAAACACAAATCATGCAACTCATAAAATTCGTATATCATGCAAACCCTAACGAAAACTTCGATTAAGCATATCTTGAGCATACGATAACGAAATCACGCAAAATCGGAGTCTAAAATTAATAAATTTTTGATATCTTTCTATTTAAACATATTACAATATCAGATCTCATGTCAATTAAATCATATCTGTAACGACCCGTCAAAATCGCTATTGACGCGGCACGTTAATCATTGATTCCACAGTGAGGTTTTGACCTCTATATGATACGTTTTGATAAAATATTGCATTCATTAAAATAAGTGACTTTCTAAACATAGAAAGTTATAAACATGTGAGTGAGTGCTTAGGTATAAGCAAAACCCCGAAATACATAAGTCTTTAATTTACAGGTTGACATCACAGTCCAGTTATTTATTACACAACGCAGTTTTATTTTGAATGCAATAAACTTTGTACAAAGCATGAGAGACTCCATGCAGGCAACAAGCACATCACAGCGGAAGCATTCTAAGGACCTAAGAATAAAACATGCTAAAAAGTCAACACGAATGTTGGTGAGTTATAGGTTTAATTGCTCGAGTCATAAACATATATAAAGATAGACCACAAGATTTCATCAAAAGTTTATCAATAGATTCTACGTAACAGAGCACCCTGGTAACTAAACTTAACTCTATAGTGATAATTACCTCATTCGTTTTAATACACGCAAACCAACGTGTCTTAAACTCAAATAACATACGTCCGTTAAAAGGCTAGCGCTCTAGCTCGGACGGGGATGTCAAGCCCTATGGATCCATATACAATTATTCGCGCCCACCAGTCCATATCCTATGTACTGGCAGCTACTAGTTACCAAAGCTAAGGGATTTTTGGTTTAACTCAGTGTAGAATTTTGTACGTACTTGTGTCTTATTGCGTTTAAAATAAATTGCATGTATTCTCAGCCCAAAAAATATTTAAAGCATTTAAAAAGGGAGACTATAACTCACAATTCAATAATGAGACTCAATATTGTAGGCAAATTGTGTAGACGTAATGACGGTAGACAACTGTATGGTTGGCCTTAGATTCAAGAACAATACCCCAAACAATACCCAATATTTCCTTAGCTTAAAGCGGTTTGAAACCCGAATTAAAACACCCTCGAATATACTTTATTATTATTAACTTAAATTAAAATTATAATTATAATTATAAATTAAAATTCGATTAAGATAAGAAAATATGTTGTGAAGTATATCGTCGAACAAACTGGCCTTTTTATAGTACTTTTCGATTTACTGTAGCTCATGCGATCGCATGAGTTTTCAGTGTTTTTGCCATGCGATCGCATGGCCGCCTTTCCCATTTTGTTTGCTAGTTCATCGACATCAAATAGCATTCACTGTAGCAAATAGTGTTTACTGTAGCAAATAGTGTTCACTGTAGCAAATAGTGTTTACTGTAGCAAATAGTGTTTTACTGTAGCAAATAGTGTAGCAAAGTCGTTTTCACTGTAGCACTGTAGCAAAATACGGTTTCACTGTAGTAAATAGTGTTTTACTGTAGCAAATAGTGTTTTACTGTAGGAAAGTCGTTTTTACTTGTACATATATATATACATACATATAATTGTTCATGAATCGTCGAGAGTAGTCAAAGGTAATTGTATATATGAAACAGTTCTAAAATTTTTGAGACTCAATCTAACAGACTTTGTTTAACGTGTCAAAATAATAAATCGTATAGAGAATTGGTTTAAATAAGTCGAAATTTTCCGAGTCATCACAATATCAATAAGAAACAAATTCATTTTTCATGCAAACATCATCAATCGAGCAAAACAATAACACAAGACACCATTAATTGAGCACTAGACTTGATTACACTATGTAATTGAACAAAAATCAGATCTAATAAGATTAGGGTTATCAATTATAACTCTAGAGAACAATTAAATTATATCAACGCGTAGAGGACGATAAAAGCAACAACGTTCGTGTTGATTGCAAGAGCAAACGAGCAAAATTGATGGGGATTATGTGCATGATGATGATCGACAATGGGAGAGGCAAGGGGAGCTACAAATTTTCATGGGTTTAGGGTATGGAGAAGGAATGAATGTATTTTTCTAAGTTAGGGCTCATAAGGATTAGGTTTAGGGCCTTAAACACAAGCTTGGGCCAAATTAAAAGACCAAAAGGGTGGGCTTATGGGAATTTCGGCTAAAGGGCTATAAAAAGGGAGTCCATGGGTTCTAAAATGTTGCTAGATAAATTCCCTAAGTGTATCCACTAAGTGTCGTTAGTCGTAAACGCAAACCGGATCGATAAACGTTAATTTCTCGCGTTCTTAATCTTTATAAATTCTAACAAATTGAAAGTCTGTTTAAAACATAATAATTACTTAAAATAATTATTAAAAGTAAAATACCATTCTTTTCGTTATTTTCTTGTACGCGCGTGGTCCGTTTTGAGTGCCGTTAGCCGTACCGGATCTCCGGAACGTTAACTAGTCGTTGAAACGAATTCACCGAGTTTAATTTACTAAATAAATAATAAATTAAATAAGTTTTTCATAAAGTCAATAATTATTAAAAATAATTATTTTATCGTTTTTCTGAGTTCCGTAAACTGAAAAGCTTTCTAGGCGATTAACTTAATCGTATCGTTTTCTAGGTATTCCGCTATCCGAAACAAGTTCATCAATTAATATAAATATTAATTCAAGTAATCCACTAGGATCATGTATGCATTTAAATCAAATAAACACATAAAGTTCTAAGTAATCACCGTTAAATATTTAACGGACAAGTAACGATAGTAACGGAAAAAGTCGGGTTGTTACATAAGGGGTATAGTCAAAGGGAGGGAATAGATTTTGATGAAGCTTTTTCACCAGCTGTAAAAATGACAACTCTTAGGTGTCTTGTTAGTCTAGATGTTCAGAATAGTTGGGAATTATTTCAACTTGACATAAATAATGCATTTTTATATAGTGATTTAGATGAAGATGTGTATATGACCCTACCTTTAGGCTATTATGATCAAAATAATAATAAAGTTTGTAAGTTAATCAAGTCACTTTATGGCTTAAAACAAGCCCCTAGAATGTGGAACTTCTGCATTATTAGAATATGGTTTTGTTCAAAGTTAAAATGACTACTCTTTGTTTGTTAAATCTCGTGATAATGTGTTTATTGGTTTGTTGGTCTATGTTGATGACATAGTTGTAACTGAAAATATTTTAGAAGAAGTTAACAAGGTAAAAGAGTTTTTAAGTTCAAAGTTTCTTATAAATGATTTGGGAAAATTAAAAATATTTCCTTGGTATAGAGGTTTTATACACTAATACTGGATTGTGTTTGTCACAAAGAAAATATGTGTTAGAACTGCTTGCTGAGTATGGTCTTACTGCTTGTAAGCCTGCTCTTACACCTACAGAGGGTTGGCTTTTGTTGATGATAGTCATGATAGTGAACCATTAAAAAGTATCACAGAATATCAAAGACTAGTTGGTAAGTTAATTTATTTAACTCTAACTAGGCCTGATATTTCATATGATGTTCATGTTCTTAGTCAATATATGCACTCTCCTTTAGAAATTCATATGAAGATTGCAATGAGACTTCTTAGGTATCTAAAGAAGTCTCTAGTAAAGGTGTTTATTTTAATAAAAATGATACTTTTTACTTAGAAGCTTTTGTTGATTATGACTGGGGTAAAAGAATCATGCTCAGAAAGTCCATTACAGGGTTTTTGTAAGACCCAAATATTTATTTTACATAATGTATTTATGGTGTACATAAAGTGTGTGAAGCCTGGTGTGATTTAAAAGCTGGTAGACTGTTCAGACCTTCGTGCGTGCCGTGCAGAGGTAATGGTACGCGCCGCGCACAGCCCCTGCGACAGAATTCCTGCTTTTTTTTTATTTTGAGTTAAATGAAGGGTATTTTGGTCATTTCATTTGAGGACGGATATGTGGCCTTAATACCAGAATTGGATCTAGTTTTGGATCACTTTCAAATCCACACAAACACTCTCATCCATTCTTAGAGAGAGAAAGATTTCTAGAGAGAGATTTGGAGATTTGGGGAAGAAGGAGCTTGAATCGATCAAAAGCCCGAGTGTTAAAGTTGTTCATCTCACTCCTAGCTACGTTGTGGTAGTATTGGTAAGTTCTAACTCCGAGTTTTCATAGTTTGATTAGTGTTCATAATTGGGGTTTTGATTTGGGTGTTCTTGAGTAAACCCACTAGTTGATAATTGGGTGATTGAGCTAGTAAATGGTGTTGATGACCATTGTTGGTGGGTTTTGGGTTGGATGATGAAATTGTTTAGTTGATAATCATGTTCGAGTGTTAATATCACTAGTTAACTTAGGTTATAAGTGATTAATTGTGTAAGCTTGCAAAATGGGTGTTTTGACTTGAGATTAGGTCAAAATGGGTTTTGTATATATTGATGCAAGTAATATGTTTTGATGATGAAACCTCGAGTAAAATGATTTATTGAAACATAATCACTAGTCGATTGTGATTATGGGGGTTTTCGGGTGAGATTTGACTTAGTCAAAGTGGAAGTAAGTGCTAATGGGTCGAAATTGCACTTATGATGTTTTGGGCATAAGCTAGAATGTTTAGCTTATTTGTTTGTGAATTACTTAGGTGACTTACATTTGGACTATTAGGAGCTCAAGCGGGATTGCTTTTCAAGTAATCGAGGTGAGTGGAATATTTATACGCGTATGTATATAATTTTGGCAGCTTGCGTGCAACGTGGTAAGTGTTATCCGGTAGGATACGCTTTTCATGGGCCACATTTGGGTTGGAAAAATATAGTGAGTGGTATCCGTATGGATAACTCTTCGTTGGCTATATTTAGTTTGCATTATGTGGTGAGTGATATCCGAAAGGAATGACTCTTTGTCGACCAAAATTGGAAGTGAGGCATGTGATGAGTGATTAATGTTTGACCTATCGCTCTTCATCGGTCACATGTGCTTGTTTGGTTATACGGTGAGTGATTAATGTTTGACCAATCGCTCTTCGTCGGCCACATGTGTGTGTTGGGTAAGTGGTGAGTGTTATCCATTTGGGGATTCGCTCTTCGTTGGCCACTTATCGTAGGATGGCAAGCGGTTTCGCTTTTCGTCGGGCATCCTTGTGATTGGGGTAAGTGTTAACGGTTCGGTTGCACTTTTCGTCAGCCTCATGGTGCGTAGTGGTGAGTGGTTAATGTATTTGACCTACCGCTCTTCGTCGGCCACGTATGCGTTGCGATGTGTTGGTAAGTGTTAACGTTTCGGTTACACTTTTCATCGGCCACCATCGAGTCGAATGTCGACATTGTGTATATTGGGTTGAGTGGGTTACTAGCATTGTACGTATGATTATTCGATTATTGCGATTTGCTAATGTTATTGCGTTGTTTGTGTAGGTGTATGCAAGTGATTGAATTGTGTATGCATGCGTATAAGTATTGCATTCACTAAGCATTAGCTTACCCTCTCGTTGTTTACATTTTTTAGGTTCGGACGCAGACGTGGCAAGGGTATGCTCGGGATTAGATGATTTCCCCTTTTGATGCTTGCTTGGATTACTTTTGGATTCGACTTAGGATTGGGTAGTTTATCCCCAAACATCATGCTCGTAGTTTTGTTTGGAACTTAAACTCATATGGTCGAAATTGTAATTTTGTACTTAAGGGTAATTTGGGCATATGTGGGCCCGGTGTCGTAAAACTCGTTTTAATATTGGAACGTGTTAGTTTTACCTAATATAAAATGTTGTGAAAAGCGTTTAGTCTAAAAGGGTCGGAAAGTGGGAGATCTTTAATCAAAAAATGGAAATTTCGGACATAACTGATCAGGCTCTGTGCGCGCCGCGCACAGAGAGGGTTGCGCGCCGCGCACCCTATCTTTTTGCTGCGTATTCGGTTGGTTAACTGGTTGGGTCGTTACAAGTGGTATCAGAGCATGGTCTAAGGGATTTAGGTGACATGAGATAGGCGCCTAGACTTAGACTTTTTGTGTGTGCTTATTTATTGTGGGACTTGTAGGATTGCGGGTCGGTTCGGGTTTTAGTTAGTGCCTTAGAGAATAGGTGAACTAGCTATGTATTGATTATGTTGTTACTAATCATGTTGTTTTGTGTTGAACATCTAACGAGATAGTTGTTGTATTCATGAGCTCGGCATGGCGTGTGAGCGTAATAATAATTCGCGACCATTATTACGGTTGCAAGCCAAGTCAAGCAAGTGATATACAACAAGTATTGAACTAGATGGGATGTACAAACGGTGGCATATTTATATGATAGTGAATATATTTAGTGGCGGTGTATGTAATTCACTTGTGTTGCGTTCCTAACCGAGTTCATTTCTTAGAATGAAGACGAGGAACGGACATGATAACGATGATCAAGGCGAAGACTTCGAGTTCACGGCCAAGGTTGAGGCTATTATACAAGGGCATCGTGCGGCCGTTCTTGAGGACGTTAGGAAGATGTTCCTAGATTTGATTGACGAGCAAGTAGTTGATCTAGTTAAGGAGCAAGTTAAGATTGTCCTTCACGAAGATAATATAGGAAGGCGAGACTTCTACTACAAAAACTTCAAGGATGCTCAACCTCCCACTTTTGATGGTGAGCGAGATCCACTCAAGAGTGCTCGATGGATCTTCAATATGGAGGGGGCCTTTCGTACGAGTGAGTGCCCTCTCGATAAGAAGACGAGGTATGGTAGTAGTATGCTTAGGGGTGACGCCAAGTTGTGGTGGGACGCGAAAATCCAACTATATGGTGAAGAACAATGTATGGAGTTCACATGGGACGAGTTCAAAGCGGAATTTTTCAAGGAGTACTGAACTTCGGACGATCTTTCTAAGCTTAAGGATGAGTTGCGTGCTTTGAGGCAAGGGTCAATGGATTTGAACACTCTCAAATCCGTTTTCTTATCGAAGACCCAATTTTGCCCGGAGTATGTCGGGAATGATCACATGTTGAAGGAAGACTTTTACCGAACCTTGAACGACCACTACCAAGAGAAGATTAGTAGGAACTCGGTGAAAACTTTTGACGAGTTGTTTGACATGGTGAAGGGTTTTAAAATGCTTATCCTGGAGTAGAGTGGTTCCGATGTTAGTAAGTGAAAGTTCGAAACTACGATGCATTCGAACAAAAAGGGTAAGAGTATTTCCGAGGGTGTCGAAAGCATGAAGAAGAGTGATACCAGTGGTTTTATACCCACGTGTTATAATTGCGGACAACGAGGTCGTTTGTCGCGTGAATGTACGAATGCGACTTCTAACTAGATTACATGTTTTAATTGTCGAAAGGAGGGACACCGAAAGTCAGCGTGTCCGGAATTAGTTGGTGATGCATGAGAACCTGGCGACGATGTTCAGGTACTTTTCCATATTTCTATTGAAATGTACTTATGATTTTGTTTGATGCATTTTGTGTTAGTGCGTAGTGTGATAAGGGGTAGCGTTCCTTATGGAATTACCCCATGATAATGGTCTGGTTGACGGGTGAAGGGCGTAAGACTTGGTGCTTCCAAGCGTTCCTTAGTGTTGGGTGAAAGATTTTACCAATCCATGAGAATGGGCTTTGGTGTTGTTTTGGGTAGCGCGTAGTCGTTTCTGTGTCGTAATTGATGAAACATAAGCTTCGTCGGGTACGGATGACTTAAGGTCACTTTAGTGTTGTGATGGGTGACATCGGATGAATGGAACCCTCGAAGTTGAGCTTTTCGGTCTCGATGAATGTTGATAGTGGAGTCTACGTGACGCGATGTCAGGTGCCTCTTTCATACCTGCAAGCGTAATTCTCGACTCCGGCAATGTTGTGGTTACATTGTACTTAGGGTACCGGAGAGAAACCCTTAGGTACATGAGTGACTAGGTGGAACTTTAACAAGCTATGGCAATCGGAGGATTGCAAGAATAAAGTTTGTGTAAATTGTGATGAACTCTTTGTTCGAAGTGATTAAGGATAGGTTAAGATCCTTTATATACTCAAACTTGGAGCAAGATGTGGTGATGGGTCGTGTGAACCCAATTGTTGGAAAAGTCTACCTTTCGGGAACATTGTACGGTTGTATAAGGTGCGTGTTATGTTGGCTTTATGTCGTTGCTTAAATTACGCCAACGGGTGACGTTGAGCGTCAATTACTAGTGTGCGGAATGAATTCTTAAGAATTCGAGTGCTACGACCGATGGAGAGATTGGTCACGTATATCGGAGATTGATAATTATCGCGGGATGATGTTACCATGACGATGTGATTATGGAACGTAGTTCCAAGTGGGGGAGTTACAGTCTCACACGAGGAGGTTTTAGTGTGAAACTTCGGATGATGCTCATGGTAGATCCAGGGTTAGTGTCGGGACCTAGATTGGTCGATTTGTGGTAGAGTACAATTTTGGGTTAAATTGTATTTATTGGTTTGGATGTGAATTGCTACTCGAGGTAGTAATGTGGTTAAGCTCATTAAGAGATAAATGGGTGGACTCGTTGAGCAAGGTAAGGTCCCGTAGTTGAGGTATGGTGTGCCCAGTTCTCTTTTAGAGAATTGTATTCTTGAACCTATGCGTGATATAGGTTATGTCTTGTGCGATCGTGTTATCGATGTTTGTGCATATGTATGATTTCGTGTACGGGAGATTCCAAATCGAGTGGAATGATTCTAAGTATGCGTATATACTTAGTTTGTTTGTATGTATTGTGGCAACTGTTATCCAATTGCGAGGATTCACTTTTCGTTGGCCACGGTTGGAGTGTGATAAGTAGTAAGTGTTATCCGTTAGGATTCTCTTTTCGTTGGCTACTTATTGGTGTGTGACATGCGTTTTCCGTTAGAAATCGCTTTTGTTTGGCCATGTGTGAGGAGAGGTAAGTGCGATCCGTAAGGATGTGCTTTTCGTCGGCCTCTTGTTGCGTAGTGGTAAGTGGTTAACGTTTGATCTACCGCTTTTCGTCGGCCACGTACACGTGAGGAAATGGGGTAAGTGGTATCCAATAGTGAGGATTCACTTTTCGTCGACTCCATTGTGATATTTGTTGGCCATATTATTAGTGTGTTGTTACTTTAGCGATGTACATGATAAGGGTACGCTAAAGGGATTGCTAACTCGGTACGAGATTTGGAATGTTAGCATTGCTTATGTCATGCATTCGAGGCATGAGTTCGTCCCGGTTTGGGGATGAAGCGAGACTTAGTACTAGGTTGATGGATTTGGTAAATCACGGATGATGATTTAAATCGGAAGGGTAACTTTTGAGTAAAGTCGCCTAAAGGATTTAAGCGAAATTTTCAGATTTGTGGAAATTGTTGTGGACATCGAATTTGGACGTATGTCGGGGGACCATAGAGCGTGGGTCTTGTTGCTAAAGTGGCGAGGATCACGGGGACGTGATCCAATCTAAGTGGGGGAGAGTTGTAAGACCCAAATATTTATTGTACATAATGTAATCATGGTGTATATAAAGTGTGAAGCCTAGTGTGATTTAAAAGCTGGCAGACTGTTCAGACCTTCGTGCGCACCGAGCAGAGGTAATGGTGCGCGCCGCGCACAGCCCCTGTGACAGAATTCCTGCTTTTTCTATTTTGAGTTAAATGAAGGGCATTTTGGTCATTTCACTTGAGGACGGATCTGTGGCCTTAAAACCAGAATTGGATCTAGTTTTGGATCACTTTCAAATCCACACAAACACTTGTAACGACCCAACCCGTTATCCAACCGAAAATACGCCTTAAAAAAATTGTGAGACAGTGCATCTGGACGGCGTCTAGTTATCTGGACGCCGTCCAGTTATGAAGGACTGGACGGCGTCCAAGCCTTTTGGACGGCGTCCAAATGAACTAAAATATTCTGATCAGTTTGTTGAATTTACGCGGGCGAAAAACCCGCTTCCTGACACTTTCAAACAAAAAGGTTTTCACAACACGCTAATATAATTATAATTAAGAGATTCCCACATTAAAATCGAGTTTTACAACACCGGGCCCACATCGACCCAAATTAAGTCAAGTGACCATTTCGACCCATTTTAGTTTAATTCAAAACGTAAACCGATCATGGTGATTGGGGATACACTACCCAATCCTAATCAAGTCCAAAAGCACGTCCTCTAAAGCAAACTACGCAAGTCCACTAGTCCCCACGCTTACCCGAGCCACCGCCTCCACGCGAATCTATTAAAAAATATAAACAACGAGAGGGTAAGCTAACACTTAGTGAGTAAGAATATGCTACATACATATATATGCATAAAATGAATACGCATCTCCAACACACAAATAGTAAACACATACCGCAATCCGAGCATAACTAAGCAATGTTATACCTAACGTACCACCAAGCCAAATCCATAAGATTACCTACAACATACAATAAGTATATATATATGCATATACAAGAATACAACCGGTAATACAACAAGGTTAACCCCTTAATCTTAAACCCATGAAGGTTGGCCGAACAACCCGAGCCTTAGTGCATTCGCACAACCCGAGATTCACTTACTTCACCACTTCAACAACCGAGGTTGGCCGAACTACCCGTGCCTTAGTGAATTTTTACTACCCGAGATTCACTACCTCATCAATAAGATGACCGAATAACCCTAGTCATCATGAATCCGCACTACCCGAGATTCCCTACCTCATCAAAATCCACATCATCGGGGTTACTCAACCGTAACTCAATACCAATCCCACTACATTGGGATTATATAACTCCATATCACAAGTCCATGTGATAACGTACACATGAAGCATGCACCTCGCCAAAGGTGGTCAACCAAAATGCACAACCGTGCCAATTGGACTTATTACACAAGCCCATCAAATCCACCTATATATGAAGTGAGTTCTATAAACGAGAACCACTTCACCCGACCCGCACCCATCCTACACATACATATGCACATAGGATATTAACACTCACCTTGTCATCTTGATGAATGCAACCGAACAATTCCACAACTTGCCAATGGAAAGTACATATTCCATTATCACAATACAAACAACACAATTAGGGTGGACTTACAAACCAACCCAATTGACACTTAGTGCAATTTCGACCCAAAATGCACTTCCAAGCACAAACCGCGCCCAAACTAACTAATAATCACTAACACAAGTTAAAATGGTCCTAATATGCCAATTAAACCCGAACATAAGTGTTAAACACTTTTCTTGCCCAAATTGACATAAAAACCCTAATTTAGACCCATTTCAAAATTAATCAACCAAATACCCAAAAATAGGTTCCAACACTTCCATAATCACTAACACTAGTGACTATACCCATTATCAAAGCCTAATCATGGCCAAAACGTTAACCAACCCAAAACCCGCCAAGTGATAAGAATAACTAGTCACCCTAAAACCGCATCATCATCAAAAGGGGTTTCACAACCAATCAATCTCAAACCCTAACTTGAATATCAAATCTAACAAATGGAATTCGGAGTTTGAACTTACCAATACTACCACAACGTAGCCGTGAATGAGATGAACAACTTTAAAACCCGAGCTTTGGTGAGAATCCGACTCCTTCTTCTCCAAACCAAGCTCTCTCTAAACTCTTTCTCTCTCTCTAGATGCAAGTGTGTGAAGGGAAAGAGGATAAATAAGATAGGCCATGGATCAGTTTTATGGCTCCAAAATCGACCCTCAAGTGAAAATACCATAATACCCCTCATTAAATCAAATTACAATAGCTGGCCCGTCAGTTCATCTGGACGGCGTCCATATTCCTGGACGGCGTACAGTACTTCTTTACTGGACGGCGTCCCCCATTTTAAACGGCGTCCTACTTCACTGAACAGGACTAATACTGAAACATGGTCTTACAACTCTCCCCCACTTAAATTGGATCACGTCCCCGTGATCTCCATCACTTAACCAACCGGACCCATGCTCCATGGTCCTCAAACGTGTGTCCCAATCCGACTTTCGTCACGTGAATCATTAACTCGAAGATTTTTCCACCTACCAAATACACATGTGCACGCATTTCGAGACATGCAATGCACACAACAACCAAGAACTACAAATGCTTAACATACACGGAATCATCACGCGTTCTTCCAATTCTTCTAGGCAATTCTTTCCAATGAATCACCTTTAACAACTAAATCGTCACCGTGATTTATCGCTGCACGAACCCGAGCACTAACTTGCTCAATCCCTCACGTCAGGAATACTCAACCAATCTCGTACCGAGATATCAACCCTTTAGCTTACCCTTACCAAGTACAATGTTAACAGCAACCACGTTCCAACCTAAGGTCAACAACCAAAACGATGAAGACCGAATAAAAACGAATCCTTACGGATTACACTTACCACTTAACGTTTGTTGTAGTGCGTAACACGACCAATACGCAACTATCATAACATCGTAAGTAAACGACTAAATCCGCTAGCGTCCCAAACGAATATGGCAACGCTAAACCCAAGGTGTACAAAATTGGCTATTGTCACACCCGTAACAACATGTGAGCGAAACACGGCTATCGCATCACTAATCACACCAAGATGGCCGAAACAAGCCGAGCCTAAACATATATGGAGGATGTTCGAAACAACCCGAACCTTAGTGAATTCGCAACAACCCGAAATTCACCAACCCAATCCATATTTCCCACAACGAAATGACCGTACTACCCGAGTCATTGTGAATACGCGCAAATCGATATTCACTACCTCCACCACATAGTATAACCGAGGATGGCCATGCTAATCGAGCCTTAGTGAATCCGAACAACCCGACATTCACTACCTCAAACTATGAGTCCAACCAAAAGGGACAATCGTACTACCCGAAATGTTGTGAATACGAATAACCCGATATTCATGTCCCACAACACAACACATGAATGGTACTCGAATTTCCCATTGGTGTTCATAACAACCATTAGAGTACTTAACACGTCGTACACTAAACCCACAGGTGGCATCTTAACACGTCAATACTTCACCCACGAGTGGTGTCTTAACACATCGACACTTCACTCGTCACGTGAAAATGTGGTGTCTTAACACGTCGACACTTTACACCTCACGCTACATAAATAAATACATTATATACGTACACGCATAATTATTCCTCTCACTTGGAAACTTTGCACATGCATCATACGTTCGCATACATCACGCCATCATAATCGAGCAAGAACTACCTATATTGCACATAGGCACAAAACAATAGTTCTCTAGAAGAGAATTCGACACGCACACCCCTTAACCGAGGGATTTCACCTTTCTCGCCAAACACGTCCATTTATCTCCCAAAGAGATTCACCACATTACCACCTCGGTGATAATTTAAATCCAAAACCATAAGTACAATTTAACCAAAATTGTACTCTACCACAAATCGACCAATCTAGGTCCCGACACTAACTCTGGATCTACTATGAGCATTATCCGAAATCTCGCACTAAAATCTCCTAGTGTGGGAGTGTAACTCCCCCACTTGGAACTACGTTCCATAGCCGCATCGTCGTGGTAACATCATCCGCGATAATTACCACTCTCCGATATACGTGACCAAACTCTCCATCGGTCATAACACTCGAATTCCCATGAAATTCATTTCGCACACTAAAAATTGACGCTCACTGTCACCCGTTAACTTTATTTAAACAACGACACAAAACCAACACAACACGCACCTTGTACAACCGTACAATGCTACCGAAAGGTAGAATTTTCTAACAATTGGGTTCACACAACCCATCACCACATCTTGCTCCAACCTTGAGCATACGAATGATTTTAACCTATCCTTCATCAATTCAGATGAAGCATTCACCACAAATTACACAAACATTATTCTTGCAATCCTCCGATTGCCATAGCTTGTCACATTTCCACCTAGTCACTCATGTACCTAAGGGTTTCTATAGGGTACCCTAAGTACAATGTAACCGCAACACCATCGGAGTCGAACACCATGCTAGTAGGTATGAAAGAGGCACCTAACATCGTGTCACGTAGACTCCATTACCAATATACGTCGAGATCAAACACTCGATCTCAAGGGTTCTATCCACCCGACGAACCTCATGGTTCACCATCTTCAACACAAAAGCGAACACGCGCACATAACCGAACACCAAAGCGCATTCTCATGGCTTGGTAGAAACATTTCCCAAACACTAAGGAATGCTTGGTTGCACCAAGTCTTACGCCCTTCGTCCGCCTATCAAAACGTCACCATAGGGAAATTCTATAGGATTAATGTGCAAGGTACAACATATAACTATATGGCTAAATTCATTTGAGCCTTCGGGGTTACACATATATACACCTAGACGTCAAATAATATATATATATATATATATATATATATATATATATATATATATATATATATATATATATATATATATATATATATATATATATATATATATATATATATATATATATATATATATATATATATATAAGATATGTATATATATTACTCAAGTGACAAAACAAATTAAAATACTGCGTCATGAATTAATTGAATATTTAAATGAATATTTAAATTATTAGATTAAATTAATTTATTAATTATTTGTTTAATTAATTAATTGAATGTAAAATATTATTTACTTGTTGGCTATGTTGAATGATTAATTGGTTTTGGAAACCAAATCTCTTAACGCGTCTTTCTCAAACTTATAGTTGGTTGAATTAATATATATATTTCAATCATACTAATTTATTTAGGCTAGTAGAGGGATACGGAGAAACAAAAGAAAAGGATTTGTTTTTTCTACTTGCCAACGAAAGAAACAAAACAGTCATTATAGCCGCACGAAATCGAGAGCAATATTCTTTTGATTTTGCTTTTAACGTTTACATACGGAGTATTATTTTATATTGTTTATTGTTTATAAATATAATCCGATGATATTAATAAGTTATTTGGGTTTGGACTAGCATCCATTGGCGTTGTCTAAAAGTGTAGTGGACTATCCAAAGAGACGGTCATACCCTTTGATCGTAGGTTTCTCCCCGTTCATCAGTTTCTTCAAGAAAGGTATACCGTTAACTCCTCTTTTATTTTTATATTCATGACAATTATTATGTTGTAACTGGATCCTTGAGATAGATTTATCGTGTGTATGTTTTACTAAATAAGTGGTTATTTAATCTTGTAATTTTGTTCATAAAATAATAAAAGATTATTATTTTAATTATCCGCTGCGTTAATCTGGATTGTTAAAAGTACACACGATTTTCCATCAGTGGTATCATGAGCCGCTTTTACACCGTCTTAATTGTTGCGTGATTTTCTTAGATCTAGCTTTGTGGTGAATTGGTAAAAGTCAAAACCCTTATGGTTTTGAAAGTCAACTTTGTTGATTACCTCATGACGCACAAATAAGATCTGAAGAAATTCACTATTTAAATTTTGAATTTAGAAAGTTATGGCTTGGATAATTGTTGGTTATTTAATATTTATTTTATTCCATGGTTATACACATGCATTGTAACCATGGACAAGCCATATATAGGTTTAATAACGTTGTTATTAAATTGTGATTGCATACATAGCCCATAATGCCCCGACCAATGTGTGATTGTTGTGATTGTTGGTTACGGCAATTTTATACCATGTTGTTTTTGATTTAATTGGAGTCCATAGAAGCCAAAGTTGTATTTTGTTTATTTTCAATTTCATAGTATTGTATTTAGGTTTATTTCAATTTGTAAATGTACTAGACTAGTCGTATTTTCAATTTTGAATAAACGTAATAAGATGAAGATTGAAGATAAAGATGCAACTTGGAGCTTGACTTAGAAGATGGCGAACAGGTCAACTTAACAACGATGGCGTTCGGCAAGTTTTCACTTGGATCTTGAATCAAGTGGGAGCTATGGTTGTATTTATTTATCGTATTTTATATTTAATTGCTGATTATAATATATGCAAATTGTTTTTGATGAAAATATCAAATAAAATCGGTAACGAATTTCAAATATTAAAATTGATGATTCCAAAAATGTTAAACTCTAACGAGTTTAAAGTTAAAATTTTTTTTGAAACTCAAATAATATATATGGGTGACATCTTTTAAAATTGTTTTAAAACGATACACATTTGTGTATTTGTTAAATTTTATATATAAAATAAAATAACAAACTAGACACACAAACACGATCGACATATATAATTGGTTAAAATGTTTTAACAATTAGTGTAACGAATCTTGTGTGCATGCATTATTCGTTAACACAAACTTTTTCAATATACCCGTCAAATTTAAGTCATGCCATCCAATGAGCTTGCAAACACTCGTTATTTTTTGATTACAGTGAGACCTAATTAAATTATAGCCACGAGGTGTATTTTTAGTTACGAGTGAGACTAGGCTAAATTTCCACTGTTTCCAAATTGGACGACTTAATCGTATTCACGGTGAGACCTGAGTTCGAGGCAAAGATGGGACAAACACGCAAGTAGATAATAGTAGTTTGTTGGACTACACATATCTCTAGGTCCCATAAAGATCTAAGAGTTGCACTTGTGATGCAATTGGTACCCGCTACCTACCAATAGACTCCATAACTGCTAGCTGATCAACAGATGTGGCTATGGAATCTCTATGTGGATCTTAGGCTTTCGTAAATTAATTGTTTTTAAAATATATAAAATAAAAAAAACTTGGGTAGTTAATTTATTAAAGTTTTATATCGAAAATACTAAATTGAATCTTGTTCTTTTGTAGATGTCAAACAATCAAAACGTAAACCAAAACAATCTCCGTTCTTTATTGGAGAAGGAGAAACTCAATGGTTCAAACTTCCTAGACTAGTACCGCAACTTGAGAATCGTTCTCAAATATGAAGAGAAGTTGAACAAAATTGAAGAACCCTTACCCGAAGCTCCTCCTGAGACAGCTACTGCTGCTCAAAAAAATGCTTATCAGAAGTTGTTTGATGAGCAAGAGAAGATAGCTTTAATCATGCTTGCTAGTATGACTTATGACCTCCAAAAGGAAATGGAAGATCGTACAGCATATGATACGTTAACTGAGCTGAAAAATATGTTTCAGAAACAAGCTAGTCAAGAGTTATATGAAACTTATAAGCTTCTTCAAACATGCAAAATGGAGGAGGGTCAATCAGTGAGCTCTCATGTCTTGAAAATGAAAAGCTACATTGACCGATTGGAAAAACTTGGAACTACCTTGCCGCCTAACTTGGCTGTGAACATGGTTTTGCCTTCACTGCTAAAATCGTATCACCAATTTATAATGAATTACAATATGCAAGGTTGGGAGAAATCTCTGGCAGAGGTACACTCGATGCTCAAAACTGCTGAACAGAATATTCCATCTAAGGTTTCCAATCCGGGTGTCCTGATGATTAGGGATGGTAAGGTGAAAAAGAATAAGCCAAAAACTTGGGGAAAAGGAAAAGGCAAGTCAATTGCTAAGAAGAATATTCCACCACCTCCCAAGAAAGAAAAACCAGTGAAAGACGCCGAATGTTTCCACTGTGGAAAAGTTAGCCACTGGAGGGGGAACTGTCCTTCCTACCTATCTGAGTTAAGAAAAGGCAAGCTGGTGAAACCAGCAAATCAGGTATATTTCATATATAGTTATATACTTTTTCTAGTGATTCATGGATTTTTGATACCCGTTATGGCACTTACATTTGTAACAATATTCAGGGAATGAGAAGAAGTAAGAGACTGAAGAAAGGCACATTGGATTTAAGAGTGGACAATGGGGATCGAGCAGCTGTTGAAGCTATTGGAACTTTTGAGCTTACTCTACCTAGTGGTCTTATTGTTTTGTTGGAACAATGTCATTATGCTCCTAGTATTACGAGCAACATAGTTTCAGTTTCTCTTTTGAAAGATGTTGGTTTTGAACTTACATTTACGCACTTTGGTATTTCAGTTTCTAAGGATAATATCTTTTATTTTAATGCTTATCCACGTGATGGTATTTTTGAAATTGATATGCATGGTGTGATTTCAAATAATAATTCTGTATATACCTGTACTGCCAAACGAATCAAGCAAGACATGAATAATACCTATCTATGGCATTGTCGTCTTTGTCATATAAACAAACAACGCATTTCAAAACTCCAATCTGATGGGCTTTTGGAATCAACTGGCTCTGAGTCATTTGATGTGTGCAAGTCATGTTTATGTGGAAAGATGACAAAGGCTCCTTTCTCCGGTTTAGGTGAAAGAGCTAAAGATCTTTTAGGACTAATACATACTGATGTATGTGGCCCTTTTAGAACTATGTCTAGACATGGTGAATCATACTTCATTACATTTACTGATGATTTTAGTAGATATGGTTATGTTTACTTGCTGAAACATAAACATGAAGTTTTTGAAACGTTCAAAATCTTCCAAAATGAAGTAGAGAATCAACTTGGAAAGACCATTAAAGCCCTTTACTCTGATCGAGGAGGGGAATAAATGAGTCAAGAGTTTTTGGACCATCTGAAGAATCGTGGGATCATCTCACAGTTCACTCCACCTTACACACCACAACACAATGGTGTGTCTGAACGGAGGAATCGAACTTTACTTGATATGGTTCGATCTATGATGAGTCTAACTACTCCACCAATGTCTTTTTGGGGTTATGCATTAGAGTCTGCTGCATGCATACTCAATATGGTTCCAACTAAAAAGGTAGAAAAGACACCATATGAGTTATGGCATGGAAAGATTCCTAAGTTGCCTTATTTGAAAGTCTGGGGTTGTGAAGCGTATGTAAAATGTGACACTTCAAATAAGTTAGAACCCAGAGGTATCAAATGTCACTTTGTGGGATACCCAAAGGAAACAATGGATTACTACTTTTACTACCAAGGTGAAAACAAAGTGTTTACTGCTCGGTTTGCTGAATTCTTTGAAAGAGATCTTCTCTTACAAGAAGTCAGTGGGAGTAAAGTAGATTTTGAAGAAATTCAAAAATCATAAAGTGACATACCTTCTGAAGGCACTAGCCAACCGCACGTTGAAGCTGAACACACTGTTGGTGAGCCAGAACGTATTGCACCTGTAATTCGTAGATCTAGTAGAACTCCTCATCGACCAGAGAGGTTAAATCTTCTGATTAATTCAGATGAACCTCATCTAGGGGATTATGATGAACCCTCTAGCTACAGTGAGGCCATATTAGATCCAGAATCTGACAAATGGCGAGATTCTATGAAGGCAGAGATGCAGTCCATGAAAGATAATCAAGTATGGGACTTGATTGATCTTCCACCCAATTAGAAGACAGTGGGGTGTAAATGGGTCTTCAAGAAGAAGGCTGACATGGACAGTAATGTAAACACTTTTAAGGCTCGATTGGTAGCAAAAGGTTATTGATAGTGCTCCAAATGAACATATATTTAGGCACTATATCCTTCCAATATGTAAAGCTTTTAGTTGTAATTGTTCTATTTTTATGTAATATTCGTTTAAATAAATAAGTGCGAAGACAAAAGAAGAAAACGATGATTTGAAAACGCAAATGACCAAAAAGCCAAAAAGTACAAAGTACAATCCAAGTGGTTCCGAATATTGATGAGAAATGTCTAAAAATTACAAGAGTACGAGCCGCGGAACGCAAAATACAAAATATCTCAGCGTACGAAAGGACGTTCGAAAATCCAGAACCGGGACCAGAGTCAACTCTCAACGCGCGATGCAACGGAGCTAAAATTACAAGTCAACTATGCACATAAATATAATATAATATATAAATAATTCTTAAAATTATATATATATATATATTATATTATATATTAAAAACCATCAGCAAACTAGAAAACAAACAATTCTGAACTGGATTCCCAGGCCATGCGATCGCATGGCCAGAAGGCACAAATGCCATGCGATCGCATGGAGCAAAAAGTTTGGCCACATTGCTATAAAAGGCGCAGTTTTAGTCAAGTTTATCACATCTTTTTCTCTTCTCTTCATCTGTAACATAAATATATATATTTATAATTTTAATTTTAATTTAAGTTTAATAATAATTGGGTTATTTTAAGAATGTTTTACGGATTTTAAGTCGAAATTCTGTCCGTGTAACGCTACGCTATTAATCACCACTGTAAGCTATGTTCTTCTTTTTTAAATTAATGTCTTGTAACTAAGTTATTATTATGCTTATTTGAGCCAAAGTAATCATGATGTTAGACTAAAAATTAAGATTGGGTTATTAGATTTTGTACTATAATTAAGGTTTGAACAAAAGACCGACACTTGTGGACATTGGACTATTGACTATTAATAGATAGGGGGTATTGTCTAATCGAATGATAACTCATTGGAACCTGTCGAACGTATCTTCAAATTAGTTAATCTAATAATTATTAAAATAATTATGTATGTTCTATTTAGTGACGTTTATATGACATCTTTTACGATCATTTAATTAATTATTCGGGTTGGGTAATTGATTATTCATTCTGATCAAGTGGGCAAATTAATAATCATATCTCATTAAAACAGGGGTGGATTACATACAAGTATAATTGGTGTAATTGTTAACAAAGTAATAAAACCTTGGATTACACGCAGTCGATAACCTGGTGTAATTGTTAAACAAAGTATTAAAACCTTGTTACAGTTCGAATCCCTAATTAGTTGGAATATTTGACTTCGGAAATAAGGTTAATTTGATGAGAATTTTATAATTATGACCGATGGACTATTATGGACAAAAACCAAATAGGTATCAAATAATCCAGGACAAAGGACAATTAACCCGGGTAACAATTAATCAAAACGTCAAACATCATGATTACGGAAGTTTAAATAAGCATAATACTTTTAATTCATATTTCATCGTACCTTTATTTACTGTCATTTTAATTACCGCAATTTACTTTATCGCAATTTAAATTCTGTCATTTATATTATCGTCATTTATCTTTACGCTTTATTTAAAATCGACAAACCGGTCATTAAACGGTAAAAACCCCCTTTAATAATAATACTACTTATATATAGTTGTGAAAAATATAGCGTTAAACTTAGCCAGCTCACTGTGGAACGAACTAGACTTACTAAAAACTACACTACTTTATGATTAGGTACACTGCCTATAGTGTTGTAGCAAGGTTTAGGTATATCCACTCTATAAATAAATAAATAACGTGTAAAATTGTATCGTATTTAATAGTATTTCATAATAAAAATATAACTATTTCGTATACGCTGCTGCACACATCAAGTTTTTGGCGCCGCTACCGGGGAACCGGCGTAACGCAATATTTTTACGCTATATTTCTTATCTCTAATTTTGTAAAAATATTTTGTATAAAAACATATAGAAAAATAAAAAAATAAAAAAATTACTATATATATATATATATATATATATATATATATATATATATATATATATATATATATATAAATATATAATTATAAGTGTTTAAATATATATATATATTTTTAAGATATATAAAATTAAAAAAATATTTTTATTTTTAGAATTTTAAATATAAAGTTTTCTTTATATTTTATATAAATATAAATCCGAAAATATAAAAATCAAATAAAAATAAATAAATTAAAAACGGGCCGAGTCAGTTTAAAAAGCCCAAATCAGTTCTGGAATATTGGGCCATGCGATCGCATGAGCCCATCGCCTAATATTCATGCGATCGCATGAGCGTCTGACAGGCTGATCCTTTGACGCATTTATTGCAGGTAGGCTTTTTAATTTATTATTATTATTATTTAAGGTTTAAGTTTATTAATTAGTTTTTAATTCTAGTTTTTATTTTTAAATTGTAATATTAAGTTTATATATTATTTTTAATTATATAAAATTGATACTTTTATAAAATAAATAATATAAAAATAATATTTTTATTAAATTGTATTTTTATAACTTTAAACTTATTTTATATTTTGTATCTTTTTATTAGTTAAAGCGCAATTTTATAATTTTTCGTTCGTAATTAGTTTTAATCTAGTATTTTGCCGTAATTATTTTTATTTCTAGATTTTAAGACTTTGCCGTAAAATCCCTTAAGTGCTTTTTCTTTAAATTAATATTTAGGCGCTTTAGAATTTTGCGACGCCGTTTATATATTTTAGTGCCTTTTAAGTTATTGCCGTTTTGGATATAGATTTCCTTTTAAGCTTTAATACCTTTAGGCGCAACTTTTTAAATTTAGTTTTTAGACTTTTAAGTTTCACCGTTTTTCTTTCTTATTTTTATTTTTTGAACTTTTATTTTTCGACGTTTTTCGACGCACTCTTTTTTCTTTCTTATTTCTCGACGCTCTAGTTTTTAGGACATAGAATTTTCTATTTCTTCTCTAAAATTTCAAAACGAAAAATTATTTTAAGCGGTTAAATTGATAGACATCCAAAATTTTCTGGTTCGTAGTAATAGTTGGATATGTTAGTGGCGAGTTGTGGGCTTTCGATTTAAAGGGTCCTGGCTACCTGCTGCATTTATTGGCTATTCGAAACGTGGGCAAAATCAGAAAAGTCTATTAATGTGATAGCTTATATAATTTTTATCTTTTATAACTAATAGGATATTCAGTGAATGCACCAAGCAAAACGTTCACCACCTTTCATACGTTCACCACCTGTAACTCGATCAAGACATCTAGCCAACATTGTCGCTGTTGATTTTTCTCTAGAATCGTCATCTAGTCGACCAAGTACTCCAATTCAAATTTCTGATAATCCATTTTTTGAACCCGACCTCACAATTGAGAATCCAGAGGATATTCAGGGACAATTCAGAGATCCTGAACCACTAATTATTCCTCCTGAACCACAAATTACTCATCCAGAGATTGTCGAGGAAGAAACCATTAATTCAGAATCCTCTAGTGATTCAGATTCAACAAATACAATTATGGAAGTAACTGAACCTCTGAGTATGGAAGACCGAATGAGAGCCACACGCACTGGCCAAGGTCACGCCATTATTAAGCCAGACATTAATGCGACAGATTATGAAATCAAAGGACAAATATTAGACATGGTAACTAATCAATGCCAATATAGTGGTACACCAAAAGAAGATCCAAACGAACATCTTCGAACCTTTAATAGGATCTGTACTCTATTCAAAATCAGAGAAGTTGAGGATGAACAGATCTATCTCATGTTATTTCCCTGGAATTTAAAGGGAGAAGCCAAAGATTGGTTAGAATCGTTACCTGAAGGGGCGATTGATACATGGGACGTTTTAGTTGAAAAATTTCTTAAACAATTCTTTCCGGCATCCAAAGCCGTGAGACTTCAAGGAGAAATTGTTACATTCACGCAAAAGCCAAATGAAACATTATATGAGGCGTGGACAAGATTTGGAAAGTTGTTGAGAGGATGTCCTCAACACGGTTTAGATACTTATCAAATAGTACAAATATTCTACCAAGGATGCGACATTGCTACACGAAAAGACATCGACATAATAGCTGGTGGTTCCATTATGAATAAAACCGTAACTGAAGCTTACAAAATTATTGATAACACAGCCTCCCACTCTCATGAGTGACATCAGGAAAAAGATATCTTTCGTTCATCTAAAGCGGCTAGAGCTGATTCTAGCCATGACTTTGATTCCGTTTTCGCAAAAATAGATGCTTTCGAGAGACGAATGGAAAAGACGAATAAAGATATTCACGCAATACGAATCAGTTGTGAGCAATGCGGTGGACCACACTTAATAAAAGATTGTCACATCTAGCAAACGATGGAACAACGTGAGAATGTTTCCTACATGAACCAAAGGCCGGGAAATAATTATCAAAATAATTATCAACAGCCAAGGCCAAACTTTAATCGAAATCAAAACATTCTTTACAATCCAAATGGACCCAACAATAACTCGTACAACCAACAAGGTCCGAATAACCAACCAATTCAAAACAACACTTTCAATCAACAAAAACCTAGCTTGTATAAACTACCACAACAAACCGAAGAGAAAAAACCAAATCTGGAAGAAATGATGGCAAAGCTAATGGAATCTCAAACACAATTTATTACATCTCAAACCTAAACAAATGAGAGGTTTGATCAATCATTAAGAACTCAACAAGCTTCCATTTTGAATCTAGAAAAACACGTAGGTACTCTTGCTAGCATGATGAGTGAAAGGGAACAAGGAAAGCTATCGAGTAATACTGAAGTAAATGCTCGGAATGAGAATGTTAATATGGTGTCAACAAATTCTGAAAAACCAGCTCCAGAAGATGGAAAGGTTTTCGATGTGAGTAACAATGAAGAAGTTACAACACCACCACCACCACCACCCGAGTATTTAAAGCCAGTGGTGGCACCATACAGACCACCCATCCCGTTTCCAAGAAAAGGAGTTGAGTATGAGCAAGTAATAGGTAATAAAGTTTGTGATACCTCTGGAAAGAAGAAGAAGAATAAGAAAGTGCAAGAAACAAAAACCGTAAAGATAAACCCGGTGAAGACAGTTCCACCAAAATCTCCAACCAGGGTGGGTGATCCGGGTGAAATTATTGTTCCTTGTCTACTTAGTGATTGTGTCATGTATGATGCACTAGCAGATTTAGGTGCGAGTGTGAGTGTTATGCCTCTTTCATTATATAAAAGATTAGGTGTAGGTGAGTTAAGTCCAACGGAAATGAGTGTTCGACTCTTTGATCAAACCATTAGGCACCCAGTTGGAATTGCTGACAACCTACTGGTCTAAGTGGGTAATTTAACCTTTCTAGTCGAATTTATTGTCATTGACATAGAAGAGGACTCAAACATTCCTCTAATTTTAGGTCGACCATTCTTAGCGTCCACCGGGGAGTTATTTGATGTAAGAGAAGGTAGAATGACACTTAGTGATGGTGAAAAATCGATCATCTTTGTAAGTCAAAAGTCTAAATCTCCACCAACTAAAACCGTTGAACCAACAAAAATAATTGGTAAGAACCATGTTGTTTTACCAACTTCAACGGTAGTGCTTAACAGTAATAAAACGCCTAAGTGTGGGGAAGATGAAGTAACACCTAATGATAACTTGATAACAAAGAACCCTGTTGTTGATACGAAATTAAATGACTCCGTTATTAATAGTTCAATGAAGAAACTTATTAAACGGATTCGTGATGCTAGAACCAAGGGGAACTTTAAGTTATGTAACCGGTTAGTATCCAATCTATCACCTAAAGAAAAGGCAAAACTAGTTGAATTTGTGGATATTACACAGGAATCCGACCAATGGTTTAAAGCAAAAGTTACAGATATGCAAGTTGATTATGGTCCAATAGAAATTGACAATGAAGTTAATCACAAATTCGACACCACAGCTACCTAAGTGTGGGGAGATTCAAATGTTCTAAAAAGAAAATACTGTTTAGAGTTAGTTGTTCTGTTCTCGTGTAGTTCCGAGAATGGAATCTGATTGGTCTTTTCCACTAGCAGACACTAAAGAACTAGTTTTCTTCCCCTATTCTAAATTTTTTGTTTTGTAGGTTTTATATGAAATTTATATGCATTTTTAAATTTAATTTTTGTGTGATTTTAAAAAACAAAATTTACTTTATTTCATTAAGTTTAAAAAATGATTTATAAATTCATCGTAAGTTGAAAACTAGGTAATGGAACCGAAATTGCTTTACCCGAGGGCGGGGCAACAAATTTTGTTATCATTATTTTTAATTTTATTGATCTAAAGTATACCAAAAAAAAATAAAAAAAAAACCCAAAAATCTTTGCTTTTAAAACAATCGCTTTAAAAATTTTAAATTTTGTCGAGGGACGGACTAGGTAAACATATCGAAACTACGTAAAGTAAAAGGAAATAAAATTTTAAAAAATTATTCAAATTGTTTTAATAAATAAAGGTATTTATAAAAAAAATAATATATATATATATATATATATATATATATATATATATATATATATATATATATATATATATATATATATATATATATATATATATATATGTGTTTGTAGTTTATCTTATGTACAAAACAGGGTAAAATAGCGCATTTTCAAAGACTGACATTAAGTTCAGCAAAAGCTACTAATTTTAACGACAATATGTAAAATATCAAATGTGATATAAAACAACATGTTTGCAAACTCGGTATTTTTAATTACTTTTCTACAATAATCACCCTCATGAATTTATAATTATAGTCTGATTTCATGCAAATGAGGGCATTGCATGACCTCAAGTGTGGATAAGAGTTATAAATTCTCTCGGTTTTACACTTAGTTTAATTACCAAATTTTGTGAAAATTTGAAAAATTTTCAATTAAATGAATTCAAAATAATGTTTATACATATTTATGAACGATAAAACTAGGTTTTATTAACGAAATTATTGTTACCTCGGAGAGAACATAAATGAAGAAACAACCCAAAACGTTAGAATCCATTTAAAATGGAATAGATGAGAATAAAAAGGCAAAGAAAAAAATAAATAAAAGCTAAGTGTGGGAAGAATTTACCAATTTCTTTAAAACACATATCACATATTTGGTACAGATTATTGCAGGTACTTTTGCTTTGGACTAAACTAATCAGTTTTACCCGATTTATTGTAATACCTTTGAAAGAATAGATGGATCTACACGATGAATCAATTCCTTCATTAAAAGGAAGTAAAGTCTTCCGAAAAAGACACGCGCTTCTTGATTTAGGTCAGGAAGTTATCGTCCAGACCAGCTGTAGGTTGACGAAAAATCTAGAAAAGTCATCTCTAAAATCAGCAGGAAATCCACGGACCTCAGCATCAAACAGGGTCGCCAAGTGGTCAGACTTATCCTAACCATGAGAGGATCTGTCTCGTAAAATGGGGAGGGCTCCGTGCAAATTAGCTTTATATGACTAATGAATCAGACCCCCCAGAAAGGATAATCTCCTTAAAGATTAAAAATCAGCTTTTAAGCCTGATATTATTCAATCCTTGAGATTGAATTTAAAGATTGAGAATTACAAACTCATGGAATTCGATGATATCTAAACTCGAGCTTGAACGAGAAAATATTTTGATCAAATTAAAACCGATTTATTTTCTGAAAACCTATTTTCAATGCGTTCATTACCATTGAACGTAAAATCCTAAGAATTCACCTGGAATTCATTAGGTCACCTGAACCAAATCGGGTGTCAACCGTTAGAACGGTGGTTGCATAACATGGTCGAAGACAGGACCTTGTGCCAGACAGAAAAACTATAGGGTGATCTTTACTATTGCTCCTACAAAGAATAGTAATTGCATTCGACATGTTTTTGACCATAATTATCTGTATGTCACGGGACATTGCCTTAACAGTTGCTTGTTTAACGCTTTCCTTTACAACCGGACGGTAGTTTACCGAAAGGTAATATACGGAGCAAGTATACTGGACGTGTTGCTTTCCCAATACAAGGTTAGCAAGTGGGTAACACAAAACCATAAGTTTTGAGCTAAAATTTTCAAATCTGAAACCCACCA
Organism: Rutidosis leptorrhynchoides; assembly: GCF_046630445.1. Lineage (NCBI taxonomy): Eukaryota > Viridiplantae > Streptophyta > Magnoliopsida > Asterales > Asteraceae > Rutidosis > Rutidosis leptorrhynchoides. The sequence goes on from NC_092341.1 coordinate 251,596,047, forward strand.
AACCCACAAAAACATTTTGCAAATACCGGTGAAGGGTTATTCCGGAAAACTAATCTAGAGTAAAAGCTAGATTGAATTTTCAAAAGATCAAATATTTTCATAAAGATCCAATTTCCTTAAAGGATCTACATTTTCATAGTCATGTGGGACTGTAAACCACATTGTTACTATCATTGTTTATACCGCCGTATTAAAATCACTGATGTATAAAGTGTGAGAATAAAAAAGTGATTCGAGTGAAGTGTGATTTTATTTTAAGTTCTGTATTGCTTGAGGACAAGCAACGCTCAAGTGTGGGGATATTTGATAGTGCTCCAAATGAACATATATGTAAAGCTTTTAGTTGTAATTGTTCTATTTTTATGTAATATTCGTTTAAATAAATAAGTGCGAAGACAAAAGAAGAAAACGACGATTTGAAGACGCAAATGACCAAAAAGTACAAAGTACAATCCAAGTGGTTCCGAATATTGATGAGAAACGTCTAAAAATTACAAGAGTACGAGCCGCGGAACGCAAAATACAAAATTTTACAGTGTACGAAAGGACGTTCGAAAATCCGGAACAGGGACCAGAGTCAACTCTCAACGCGCGACGCAATGGAGCTAAAATTACAAGTCAACTATGCACATAAATATAATATAATATATAAATAATTCTTAAAATTATATATATATATATATATATATATATATATATATATATATATATATATATATATATATATATATTATATATTAAAAACCGTCAGCAAACTAGAAAACAAACAATTCTGAGCTAGATTCCCAGGCCATGCGATCGCATGGCCAGAAGGCACAAATGCCATGCGATCGCATGGAGCAAAAAGTTTGGCCACATTACTATAAAAGGCGCAGTTTCAGTCAAGTTTATCACATCTTTTTCTCTTCTCTTCATCTGTAACATAAATATATATATTTATAATTTTAATTTTAATTTAAGTTTAATAATAATTGGGTTATTTTAAGAATGTTTTACGGGTTTTAAGTCAAAATTCTGTCCGTGCAACGCTACGCTATTAATCACCACTGTAAGCTATGTTCTTCTTTTTTAAATTAATGTCTCATAACTAAGTTATTATTATGCTTATTTGAGCCAAAGTAATCGTGATGTTAGACTAAAAATTAAGATTGGGTTATTAGATTTTGTACCATAATTAAGGTTTGGACAAAAGACCGACACTTGTGGACATTGGACTATTGACTACTAATAGATAGGGGGTATTGTCTAATCGAATGACAACTCATTGGAACCTGTCGAACGTATTTTCAAATTAGTTAATCTAATAATCATTAAAATAATTATGTATGTTCTATTTAGTGACATTTATACATCTTTTACGATCATTTGATTAATTATTCGGGTTGGGTAATTGATTATTCATTCTGATCAAGTGGGTAAATTAATAATCATATCTCATTAAAACAGGGGTGGATTACATACAAGTATAATTGGTGTAATTGTTAACAAAGTAATAAAACCTTGGATTACACGCAGTCGATAACCTGGTGTAATTATTAAACAAAGTTTTAAAACCTTGTTACAGTTCGAATCCCTAATTAGTTGGAATATTTGACTTCGGGAATAAGGTTAATTTGACGAGCATTTTATAATTATGACCGATGGACTATTATGGACAAAAACCAAATAGGTATCAAATAATCCAGGACAAAGGACAATTAACCCGGGTAACAATTAATCAAAACGTCAAACATCATGATTACGGAAGTTTAAATAAGTATAATACTTTTAATTCATATTTCATCATACCTTTATTTACTGTCATTTTAATTACCGCAATTTACTTTATCGCAATTTAAATTCTGTTATTTATATTATCGTCATTTATCTTTACGCTTTATTTAAAATCGACAAACCGGTCATTGAACGGTAAAAACCCCTTTAATAATAATACTACTTATATATAGTTGTGAAAAATATAGCGTTAAACTTAGCCAGCTCCCTGTGGAACGAACCGGACTTACTAAAAACTACACTACTTTACGATTAGGTACACTGCCTATAGTGTTGTAGCAAGGTTTAGGTATATCCACTCTATAAATAAATAAATAACTTGTGTAAAATTGTATCGTATTTAATAGTATTTGCTGCACACATCAGTTATACTCAAACTCAAGGAATTGATTATGAGAAAACTTTTTCACCAGTCGCGAGCATTAAATCAATTAGGATACTTATTGTCATAGCTGCTTTTCATGATTATGAGATATGACAAATGGATGTCAAAACCGCTTTCTTAAATGGCGACCTAAGCGAGGACGTATATATGGTTCAGCCGGAGAGGTTTGTGAATCCAAAACATCCTAATAAAGTATGCAAGCTTCTAAAATCCATTTATGGATTGAAGCAAGCATCCAGGAGCTTGAATCTCAATTTTGATGAGAAAATTAAAGAGTTTGGTTTTTCTCAAAACGGAGATGAGCCCTGTGTTTATATTAGAGCTAGTGGGAGTAAAGTAGTCTTCTTGATCTTGTATGTTGATGACATACTACTTATTAGAAATGACATTCCAACTTTGCAAGATGTCAAGTCTTGGCTTAGTAAATGTTTTTCCATGAAGGATCTTGGAGAAGCTAAATATATTCTTAGAATCAGGATCTATAGAAATAGATCCAAAAGGCTTATTTGTTTGAGTCAAAGCACATACATTGACAAAATCTTGCGTAGATTTAGCATGTAGAACTCTAAGCGTGGAGCATTGCCCGTGCAAAAGGGTGTAATCTTAAGAAAGTCTCAAAGTCCTATCACACCTAATGAGATAAGATGAATGAAAGGTATCCCGTATGCTTCGGCTATAGGATCCATCATGTATGCATGTTATGTACTAGACCCGATGTCTCGTTAGCTTTGAGTTTGACGAGTCGCTATCAACATAATCCAGGTGAAGAACATTGGATGGCTGTCAAGAACATTCTTAAGTATTTGCGGAGAACTAAAGATATGTTCTTAGTTTACAGTGGTTTGAAAGAAGAGCTGAGTATTAAGTGCTATACAGATGCTAGTTTTCAAACTAATCGAGATGATTCTCGATCCCAGTCAGGATATGTCTTTGTCATGAATGGCGGGGCAGTTGATTGGAAGAGTTCAAAGCAGAGCACAGTTGCACAGTCTACAACGGAAGCAGAATACATTGCTGCCTCAGAAGCTGCACAGCAAGCTGTTTGGATTCGGAAGTTTATTGCTGAACTCGGAGTAGTTCCCAGCATTGAATCCCCTATGGAAATGTACTGTGATAATTCAAGTGCTATTATACTTGCGAAAGAATCACGTGTACGTAAGGGTAGCAGACACATTCTTCGAAAGTTTGACTACATTCAATAAGTCGTTGAGAGGAATGATACTAGTATTCTTAAGTTTCATACAGATGATAATGTGCTGACCCGTTCACGAAGCCCATGACACATAACAAGCATGATGATCATGCTAGTAGTATTGGACTTCGTTATGCTGCTGATCTTTTTAATTTGTAATTTAGTATTTGGATATTTTTGGAACATTAAGCAGTTTTATCTTAATGAATTGATATATTTATGGTATGATCATTTTCATTTATATCACTGTGTTCTATATTAGCATGTTTAATCCATGAGTAATTGTTGATTATTCAAAATCTCCAAAATCGATCATGTTATGGGAATAACATGAATTAAGATTAATATGAAGTTTTGGTTATACTTATTGATGATAAATAGTTAGCTTGCAGAGTCCAAAATTCATATGTATTCATTGATGATGAATATTGGAATGACCCATCCGAGATGTCACTACATGGATCGTTGTCAGTAGTGAATCTTTTTGTGATTATGTCTTTATGTCCTTAGACTTGAGATGCACGCCAATTTTGATGTGTGGAGCATTGTACTTTGATATGGTTAAACGTTGTCCTGAATAAGGCGGTAATAAAGGCCATCATTATGTATAATGTAAAGCTCGTGACAGATACGTGTATGCAATATAGGATTTGTTCCTCCAAAATATTTGGAGTTAGATACTTTTGAGCTCCTCGATGAATTCATAAGATATTTGTGTGGCCGCACCCAGATGTAATTAAGATGATACTTAATTAATTTGGTGATCTAATTCAGTTCTAAGATCGAGAAATATGATTGTTAAACAAATGAGAATGACCAATGATCCATATCTCAAGTTTAACTAAAGTATCTGAAACAAAGGGACGAATGACATTTAACACTTACTATAAGCAGTTCCAAGAAACTACCCTCACGTGAATTTAGGGGCAATGGCCTGTTGCTAGACGGTATCCATTATTTGTATAGTTACTTGGTGTTGTACGATGGACAAGTGGGAGTCTGTAGGATTAATGTGCAAGGTAAACATATAATTATATGGCTAAATTCATTTGAGCCTTCGGGGTTACACATATATACACCTAGACGTCAAATAAAAAAAAAAATATATATATATATATATATATATATATATATATATTACTCAAGTGACGAAACAAATTAAAATACTCTGTTATGAATTAATTGAATATTTAAATGAATATTTAAATTATTAGATTAAATTAATTAATTAATTATTTGTTTAATTAATTAATTGAACGTAAAATATTATTTACTTGTTGGCTAAGTTGAATGATTAATTGGTTTTAGAAACCAAATCTCTTTAACGCGTCTTTCTCAAACTCATAGTCAGTTGAATTAATATATATATTTCAATCATACTAATTTATTTAGGCTAGTAGAGGGATACGAAGAAATAAAAGAAAAGGATTTTTTTTTCTACTTGCCAACGAAAGAAACAAAACAGTCATTATAGCCGCACGAAACCGAGAGCAATATTCTTTTGATTTTGCTTTTAACGTTTACATATGGAGTATTATTTTATATTGTTTATTGTTTATTGTTTATTAATATAATCCGATTATATTAATAAGTTATTTGAGTTTGGACTAGCATCCATTGGCGTTGTCTGAAAGTGTAGTGGACTATCTAAAGAGAAAGTCATACCCTTTGATTGTAGGTTTCTCCCTGTTCATCAGTTTTTTCAAGAAAGGTATACCGTTAACTCCTCTTTTGTTTTTATATTCATGACAATTATTATGGTGTAACTGGATCCTTGAGATAGATTTATCGTGTGTATATTTTACTAAATAAGTGGTTATTTAATCTTGTAATTTTGTTCATAAAATAATAAAAGATTATTATTTTAATTATCCGCTGCGTTAATCTGGATTGTTAAAAGTACACACGATTTTCCATCAAATTCCACTAGGAATGTCACCCATAACAAAATATGTACAACACAATGCTTTCAACAAACTCGTACACAACGACACATAATAAATATCCAAAGGACATATTTATTAAAACGAAATGTACCTTAACATCTCCTTGCGTCATTCGCCGCCGCCAACTCGGGACAATCCGGCTTGCGATGTCCCTCTTTATGACAATAGTAGCACATTCTGTCATCACTTCTCAGCATTTTGCACTCCCATAACTTGTGGCCCCTAACACCACAATTGAAACATCTAGGCGCATGAGAACTCGTCATGCCTTCCTCCACATTACCCATATTCGCACTTGCACTCTTAGTTTTCTTACTTGGAGCGCCATACGAATCAACCCTTCTTTTACTTGAAGGTTCACTAACCTTCGATCGTGAATACAATTCGAAACCCCTAGCCATGGCGAATAACTCCGCAAATGATTTCACTTTACCAACGCTAATTTTTCCCTGCAAGTCATCATTCAAAGTTCGATAGAAATCTTCCATCAACATACGATCATTCCCAATAAACTCCGGGCAAAAACGAGCCTTCGCCATAAAGGTCATCTTGGGAGTATTTAAGTCCATAGATCCTTGTTGTAAATATCACAACTCATTACGCAATTCCGATAAATCGGCTCGAGTCCGGAACTCCTCGAAGAATTCCATCTTAAAGTCGTCCCACGATAATGCCATAAACGCTTCACCACCAACAACATCAATTTTACCGTCCAACCAATCTTTCGCCCTACCCCACAACAAGCTAGTAGCGAGTCGTGTCCTCTTCTCGGGAGGGCATTCAATAGTGCGAAAACACCCTTCGACATCCGAGATCCATGTTGTGCTTATCAAAGGATGTGGTTTCCCATCATACATCGGAGGTTTAGTCCTCATGAAGCTCTTATGACAACGCTAAATTTCACCACTACTTCAAAATTCGAAATACTTCCTATCCATTTCTTCTCGAAATGCACTCATTTGCTCCGCAACCGCAGCCGCAACTCTAGTATTAAACTCATCGTTGCTCACCTCGATCCCATTTCTCGTCATCATTCTAAAGAATGCAAAGCGATTAGTCCACGAACGTATAAAACCTTACGCACAACACCGCCCCATCTTGCTAAACACTCATTGTACATCACTTGTTAGACACGATTTACACCTGTAATAAGGTTTGCAAGTCCTTATTATGCACAATGTCATACCCCCAAATAGGGCTAGGGGTATTTGTGACCATTCATATCATAACACTGTTGTATAAAGAGAACGACTCTATATGAAACGTTTTGAAATAAACCTTTATTAATAAAACAACGGAAGCATTAAGAGTGTTTACATCAAATCCAAACTAAAATAGTAATAGTTTTAAAATGCAAAGTAAATGTAATGAAATTAAGACTCCATGCAGCAGCATTCAATTCATCAAGTAGCAGTCATAGAAATCATCTTATTCGTCACCTGAGATAAAACATGCTTAAAGTGTCAACCAAAAAGGTTGAGTGAAGTTCATAGGTTTATATAATATGCATTAGACCACAAGATTTAGTTTAAGGTTGATTGATACCAAATATATCAATCTAAAAGTGTTGTTGCAGTTTGTAATATCGCGACTAAACAAAAGTTACCCCTTGACACCTTGCACTGCCAGTGTCGTTGAATCATTATTATGTAACCAAAGACCAGAGGTCAAATGCTTAGAGACGTTACTCTCAATAGATCTATTCATAATAATTAAGTTTGCGTTATACCAAGCAATTAACGATATTACGGTGAGGATTTGCATGACAAAGCAAGACAGCAATATAACATTTGACTACTTGTGTCTAAACGTAAAACAATTATAAAGCAAGAATGTGTCTCACCCCAAAAGTTATAAACAATTAAGTAAACAGTAAAATTGGGGCTATGAAGTTCACCTTAAATAGCAGTTGAAGTATTCCATGCAAGAAAGGAAAGTAAAGCAAGTAAATGATCGGGATATCAACCTAGAGGTATAACATTCGATCAGTAAATGTCTAATAGACCAAGTGTATGTTTATTAATATAATGAATTATATTAATAGTGACAGTCCAAAATAGAAAGGTTTCAACTTATGGAAAGTTTATAAGTTCAGGTTATAATCATTAGTAAAACGTTGTACAACTTTACTCAAACTTCGTTGCTATCAAATAAGTCAGGAATGACCAGATGTAACCGGGGGCCCAGGACTCTTGACCAGAATCTAAGTCATGGCATTCGAGATCCACAAGCTTACCCATAAATGGCAACATAGACATCATTCACTTACGACTGTAAGTAGCGATGAAGTTTGTATAACTCATACATTATCCTTGATCATAACCGACACTTGTTATGCATGTACAGGAATACGTCACATCAAGGTTTATAATATAAGTCTTTATTATATCATAATTATTTATTAATTATATGTTATCATTATTAATTTAAGTTATAAGTATTATTCTTTATTATTGATTTTTAATTTTTTTAATTCTTTAGTATAATAGGAAAAGGAATTAATTAATTATTATAAGTATTATTTTGATGTTTTATAATAATAGTAATAATATAATATTAATGTATTTATATGTATTTAATTAGTTTAGCCGAATTATATACATATACGATTTAATTTGTTGATTAATTCCATTAGTCACCTAATAATTATGTTCATAATTTTTACAACTCTAGTTAGGCATATAAATCAGTAGAAACATTTACAAAAATAATTTTTCCAAGTTTTTATATTTATTTCCATTTATCTTTGCATATGTTCACAGTTTAGATTAAATCAAAATTAATTAGGTAATAAATATAAAATTGACCTAAATAAATAATTTTATATTTTTTACAGGTTCTATATTCTGTAAAAATGTTATAAAAATTATTAAATCAAATTTTATACGGAAATATTATTTATTTAATTTTTTATAATTATTTAACCATTCTAAACAGCCTATAATTAAATAAATAGGAAAAACAATTTAAAATTAATTTTTATATTTTTTACAGTATCTAGTGATGTTACTTATCATATAAAAATTTTATAAAAATATATTTAATACACATTTATATTTATTTTGTATTTTATTTATTATTTCTCTCGGTTTAGAATAAAGAAAAAGTAAATTCTATTTAAATATTAATAGACCCATTTATTTAATTTTTATAATTTTAGCTTGTTAATAAAAGTATAATAATCTCAAAAAAAATTATAATTATTTTTATTACTGTTTAATATTTTATTACAAATTTTATATGGTTTTCGTGTTTAATTAGTACTTAATTCGTAATTATCTACAAATAATATTCCAAAACTTATCATAATTATTTTTATAAGTACTACTACTGTTCTAAATAATTTCCAAACAAATACTACTGATGTGAATATTTATTAACAATTTTAAATAACAATTGGCTAAACAAAATACAAGAAATAAATAAAATGAATAAAAATAAATAAGAAAATGAAAAGGAAAGATCACCTCAAGAGTTCTTCAATGTTTTTAGAGAGGAAGTGAGTTAAGTGTGTGCAAGAATGAACTAGTTTGGATCTCTATTTATAGGACACAAGATGGAGCTCAAGTCAATGAGAGGATGAACTAGTTTATGATTTTTTATTTTTATTTATTTTTAGTCAACATAAGGATGTATTTGTTTAGTCTATATCCTTTATATATATATATATATATATATATATATATATATATATATATATATATATATATATATATTATTTTTATTTTTTTACAGATTATAGATTTATATATTTCAAAAAACTTTTTATCAAATTATTTTTATTTTTACTTAATTAATAAATACGAATTTATATAAAGATATAGTAATTTTAGTAATATATATATAATCAATAATTATGATTTTAATTTAATTACAATTATTACTTATATTTTTATTAGTTTCCTAAATGTCATTACATTTATTTTATATATATAACTTGTATTTATTATATAGTTAATTATATAAAAAATTAATTATATAACAAAAGTAATATAAGTTATATATTTAAATTAATAAGAAAAAGTGTTACATTATATAAATTTATATAATATAACCTTGTTTATAATAATTATATTATTTATTTAAGCATACTTTGTTGACTAAAAATCACTATTCGGTCAACGTTCATTAAATCGTATATATAACAACACCTAATTAATTAATACATATAGTCATGCAGAAAAACCTATGGATATTTTAGTAATTTCAGAAGTCAAAAAGCGAGGGTTGTTATAGTATCTCCCCGTTAATAAAAACTTCGTCCCGAAGTTTTAGGTAGACTTCTCAGATGAATCAGCGGTTGAGAAGAGATGGGGATATTTCCGTCTCATTTGGTCTTCACGTTCCCAGGTATACTCGGGGCCATGTCGTGAATTCCAACGGATCTTAACAATATGTATGGTGCTTTGTTTCATGTGTTTAGCAGATCGGTCCATGACCTCTACGGGTTCCTCTATGAAGTGCATTTTATCATCAATGCGAATGTCATCCAAAGGAATAACGAGAGTGTCATCAGCGAGACACTTTTTAAGATTCGAGACATGAAATACATCGTGTACGCTGCTAAGTTCATCAGGTAGTTCTAATCGATAAGCCACGGGTCCTATCCTTTCAGTAATCTTGAAAGGTCCAATAAATCGTGGGCTAAGTTTGCTTCTTTTACCAAAACGAACGACGCCTTTCCAAGGAGATACTTTCAACATAACTTTATCACCAACTTGGAATTCCAAATCTTTCCGACGTTTATTAGCATAGCTTTTCTGTCGGCTGCGGGCAGTTTCTAATCGTTTTTTAATCTGAACAATCTTTTCGGTTGTCTCGTGTATGATTTCAGAATTGGTTAACTGTCTGTCCTCTAATTCATCCCAGCACAGTGGGGATCTACATTTTCGTCCGTATAAGGCCTCAAAAGGTGCAGCCTTAATACTTGAGTGGTAACTGTTATTATAAGAGAATTCAGCCAAAGGCAAATGTCTATCCCAGTCCTTGCCAAAGTCGATAACACAAGCGCGAAGCATATCTTCCAACGTTTGAATGGTTCGTTCACTTTGACCATCGGTTTGTGGATGATAAGCAGTACTCATGTCGAGTTGAGTTCTAAGAGCAGTTAGTAAGGATTTCCAGAATCTGGAAATGAATCTACTGTCGCGATCAGATATGATTGAAATAGGAACACCATGACGAGAGACAATTCCTTTAATATACAGTTGTGACAATCTCTCCATCTTGTCGGTTTTCTTGATCGGTAAGAAATGAGCAGATTTGGTAAGACGATCAACTATCACCCAAATAGTATCATTGCCACTAGAAGTCTTGGGCAATTTAGTAATGAAGTCCATAGTGATACATTCCCATTTCCACTGTGGGATTTCCGGTTGTTGAAGTAAACCAGATGGTTTCTGATGTTCGGCTTTAACCTTCAAACAAGTTAGACACTTGCTCACATATTCAGCAACGTCTGATTTCAGATGAGGCCACCAATAAAATTTTTTCACATCGTGATACATTTTACTAGATCCTGGGTGAATAGAATACCTAGTCTTATGTGCTTCATCCAAGACTAGTTTACGTAGATTTCCGAAGTATGGAACGCAGATTCAGTTATTGAAATACCGCATTCCATTTTTCTTAGTTTCCAATTGTCGTACGAGACCTCCAAGTCCCTCAAGTTTGACATTTTCTTCTTTCAATGCTTCTAGTTTCGCATCGCGAATTTGAGTTGTAAGATTAGTCTTAATGACCATATTTAGAGCTCGAACTCGAATGGGTTTTTCACGTTGTTTGTGACTTAGAGCATTGGCAACAGTATTGCCTTTGCCAGGATGATACTTGAGCTCACAGTCATAATCGATTAATAATTCGATCCATCGTCGTTGCCTCATATTCTGTAACACCGTTTTTTTTTAAATAACACAGCGGAAGTCTTGTTTACAAAACGTGCCCTTACGTACAAACATAAACATAATTATTACACTTCATACATAAATACATTTTTATCAAAAGCCGGTGTTACGTTAATATCCGATTTCATATAAACAACATCAGAGTTCTAGACTTGTCGAACACAACCCAACACGCCCCTCTTCTCCCATGTCCACAAAAGCAAAAGACCTATAACCTGCAAGAGGGAAGGTGGAGGGGTTAGCACGAAGCTAAGTGAATGGACTAATCTAACAGCTAAAACACACAGGTACAATCACTAGAACATGCATCATCAAGTTAATCAGATAGTTAATCACATATCCACTAGAATCATGCAGAAACATAGCAATACAAATACAATATCATGCTATAACCAACAATCAACTAAATCCAAAGTCCATCAAAATCATCTACAGCAACGGTCAATCCAAAACCGTGATGACTACAAGCAATGGTCAATCAGAAGTAACCATCTGGGTAATCCGAAGCAACCCATTGAGAGACTCGGCGGCCTGGCTGGGCCAACGACCCCAGTTGATCAATCTAGAGTCTACCGAAAACTCATAACTCTGTATTACTAATATAAGTCTTCCACACGTGACGGACACAAAATTCTGACTTATATTAATCATACAACATCAATGAGCCCAGCCTGACCAGAAGCAAGGTTGATCTCTCCCAACCTGATCAGAAGCAAGGTCGGTCCAATAAACGCGCGAGGTCATAGTCCACATCACACAACAATAAAGGTTTGAAGCATAGCAACTAGGTCAACGGTCTAGGTCATGTCACTATATGCCTTAACGGCTAGATTAACCCACTCACCAAAAACCAGCACAAGAAGAACTCAGAGGTCTTATATTTCTGAGTCTTCACTTCTCCTGATCACCTGGAAACATCATAAACAAAGTTAGTATAGTGTTCTAATCAATAATATAATTGATAAATACTATAAACTAGGTCATATTATCATATATTCATCATATTATAAGTTTACAACATAAACTCAATCAATAACGACCCTAAACGAGTACAAAACAAGACATACACAACAAAATCCATTCTTTTGAGAAAAATAAAGTTTGATCTAGCTTTTTAAAACTTTATCATTGTAAATTAAACTTCAAGACGAGTCCAACGATAGCTTATTCATCGAAAACGGAGTTACGGTTTGAAAGTTATGACTAAACAAGTTTCCCACAAAGCTGACTGGTGCTCACACGTGTGACTGAGACCTCACTCGTACGAGTGAGTCCTCACACATGTGGTTGACCCTCAAAAGTGTGGTCACTCGTACGAGTTACCTGTCACTCGTGTGGGAGCTGAAGAACAGCTCCAGCACGCTGTTTTCGCGTTTTTGACCTAAAAACTCGATTTTTACAAGTTCTAACACCAAAACCACTTCAAATACATCATATAAACTATATAAAACATATTTCTAACATCAATTGAACATATCAAACACATTAAGATCAAGAATTAAGTAAAATCTAACCAAAACCCATAAGAACACAAAAACCCAATTTGCAACAAGATTAATACATGAATCTGTGAATTACTTACCTTGTGTTGATCACGAAATCACTAGGAATCTGAACCTCCAACTTGTTTAAATTAATTTTAACAAGATCAAAAGCTAGGTTTAATGAGCTCAAGTGTGTGTGTTTATGTGTGTTGATTCCCAAAGAAGAAATGGGAAGCTTCCAGGCTTCCCTAGACATATATGGGTTTTAAAACCCACTCCCCATATCACACGGGTATTTAACTGTAAACTAAAACCTTTCGCACCATGTTAGGCGGTCTTAACGAAGTCCAAATAAAATAAACAAACTTGTTCTGTGACCTTTGTCACGAACTGGTCTTAACCAAATAGTCAAATGACTATAAATATTCAACTAATAAAATAATAATATAAACGCACACAAGGGCAAAATTGCCATTTCATCTAGGCCCAATTATCGGGTGTTACAAATCTACCCTCCTTAAAGAGATTCCGTCCTCAAAATCTGGTCAAAGTCAAAAGTCACGGTAACAAAATCTCATCAACTATTCATCAAGCAACACATATTAACAACAATTTAAGCAGTCAACTATCCTACTTCTCTTCTTAACTTACTGAAACTTCCGCATGATCTACCAAAATGTACTTACGTTGGCCAGACGTAATACATTATCATAGATCACGTCTCCATTTCAGTTAAGAAAATTCGAGAAACCTAAATCCAAGTCATCTCTATCACTACAGCTAACACTACCTCAAAGCACCTATCACTAAATAGATTATATCATCTACATAACATACTAAACACGTATTCCTGAAATCAAAAGCAATAACAAGGTTAGTCTAAACATACCAGTATTTAAGTCTTTTGATACAACATTAGTATCTGCTACCATCTGATAAGCTCTAGCTATAGCCGTGGGAGGACCTTTTATTTTCTGTCCTACTGATGTGGTAGATCCACCAACAGACACCGATTGCACCCCGAACCCTGCCCCGGAACCCCCTCTACCCGCTGCCAGACACTGTGCTGACCTATGACCTTCCTTATGACAATTCCAACATACATTGCTTCTGAAAGAACATTGTTGAACATCATGTCCCACTACACCACACCTTAAACACCTTTTTATACTTGGAGAACACTGTCCACTGTGGTAAGATATGCACGAGTTACACCACTCTTTCTGTACGAAACCTAACCCACCCGTACTCGAAACTTCCCTCGTACTGGACCGGTTAACTTTCTTGATTTCGGACTGGACTGATAACTGGATTGACCTTCCGACCTCTACCCATAAGAACCACTCCCCACTCCCGTACTCCTTGAGGCTTTAACATCACCCTCTATCGCTTTAACCATCTCAAAAGCTTGAGTTAAAGAAGAAGCAAATCTAACCATTGACCGATACTCCGGCTTAATATCTCTAATAAAATGCTGAATTTTATCTCTCTCCTGCGGTACCCACTGTTGGCAAAACCTTAACTTAGAGGTGAAGTCCAAAATAACATCATCAATCGTCATATCATCAGTCATTCTCATCCCCAAAAACTCAGTTTTCAATTTCTCCAGATCATATTCTGAACAATACTGCTCACGAACCTTGGCATGAAACTGCTCCCATGACACTTGACTTAGTTGTTCCTTTGATAAATGACCTGTGATGGAGTCCCACCACTCCATAGCTCGCCCCTTGAACAATCGACTGGCATATAACACTCTTAACTCTGGCTCGCACTGACAAGCATCTAATGCTCTTTCCAATTCCCTGAGCCAATTTAAAGTCTCAGTCGGGTCGGTTTTACCAGTATACTCTGAAGGTTGACAATTAAGAAAGTCCTTATACGAGCACTTCTTCTTTTCAAACATCGGTGGTTGGAAGAATGGTGTCTGAAATGGGTACATCACTTGATTCGGAAGTAGTGGATTGAACTGAGATGGTATCTGGTACTGAGGTGGCACATACTGTTGTTGAGAAAAGTTTCCAAACTGTGGGTAAACACTTGGAGGAAAGCTTTAATTTGTTGATGTGGTGTTAGAATGCGATATCACTTGTTGTTCAAGCTCTTTGATCCTATCTTGAGCATCTTTCAACTGACTCTGAAGCTCTAACACTTCTTCTAATACTTCTTCTTCTGATACATGACCGTCTTCATCAGGAGCTCTAAAGGTTCCGGAGGCATTGGGGCCAGCGTCTTGATTACCTAACATATCTGCACTACCACAACATCTCACACAAACTCTTAGTAGATAACCGGTTAGTGCCTATCAACTAACACATAAAAGTTGCTACATTCACTTAACTCGTCCCCCTTGTGTTATGTTCGACAAGATCCTCTCAAGGTTTGGGAACATGACATTTAAGTACAATGTCGATGTGGCCAAACCTATGCTCTGATACCAAATTGTAACACCGTATTTTTTTTAAATAACACAGCGGAAGTCTTGTTTACAAAACATGCCCTTACGTACAAACATAAACATAATTATTACACTTCATACATAAATACATTTTTATCAAAAGCCGGTGTTACGTTAATATCCGATTTCATATAAACAACATCAGAGTTCTAGACTTTTCGAACACAACCCAACACGCCCCTCTTCTCCCACATCCACAAAAGCAAAAGACCTATAACCCGCAAGGGGGAAGGTGGAGGGGTTAGCACGAAGCTAAGTGAATGGACTAATCTAACAGCTAAAACACACAGGTACAATCACTAGAACATGCATCATCAAGTTAATCAGACAGTTAATCACATATCCACTAGAATCATGCAGAAATATAGCAATACAAATACAATATCATACTATAACCAACAATCAACTAAATCCAAAGTCCATCAAAATCATCTACAGCAACGGTCAATCCAAAGCAACCGTGATGACTACAAGCAATGGTCAATCAGAAGCAACCATCTGGGTAATCCGAAGCAACCCATTGAGAGACTCGACGGCCTGGTCGGGCCAATGACCCCAGTTGATCAATCTAGAGTCTACCGAAAACTCATAACTCTGCATTACTAATATAAATGTTCCACACGCGACGGATGCATGATTCCGACTTATATTAATCATACAACATCAATGAGTCTAACCTGATCAGAAGCAAGGTTGATCTCTCCCGACCTGATCAGAAGCAAGGTCGGTCCAATAAACGTGCGAGGTCATAGTCCACATCACACAACAACAAAGGTTCGAAGCATAGAAAGTAGGTCAATGGTCTAGGTCATGTCACTATATGCCTTAACGGCTAGATTAACCCACTCACCAAAAGCCAGCACAAGAAGAACTCAGAGGTCTTATATTTCCGAGTCTTCACTTCTCCTGATCACCTGGAAACATCATAAACAAAGTCAGTGTAGTATTCTAATCAATAATATAATTGATAAATACTATAAACTAGGTCATATTATCATATATTCATCATATTATAAGTTTACAACATAAACTCAATCAATAACGACCCTAAACGAGTACAAAACAAGACATACACAACAAAATCCATTCTTTTGAGAAAAATAAAGTTTGATCTAGCTTTTTAAAACTTTATCATTGTAAATTAAACTTCAAGATGAGTCTAACGATAGCTTATTCATCGAAAATGGAGTTACAGTTTGAAAGTTATGACTAAACAAGTTTCCCACAAAGCTGACTGGTGCTCACACGTGTGACTGAGACCTCACTCATACGAGTGAGTCCCCGCACATGTGGTTGACCCTCAAAAGTGTGGTCACTCGTACGAGTGACCTGTCACTCGTGTGGGAGCTGAAGAACAGCTTCAGCACGCTGTTTTCGCATTTTTGACCCAAAAACTCGATTTTTGCAAGTTCTAACACCAAAACCACTTCAAATACATCATATAAACTATATAAAACATATTTCTAACATCAATTGAACATATCAAACACATTAAGATCAAGAATTAAGTAAAATCTAACCAAAACCCATAAGAACACAAAAACCCAATTTGCAACAAGATTAATACATGAATCTGTGAATTACTTACCTTGTGTTGATCACGAAATCACTAGGAATCTGAATTTCCAACTTGTTTAAATTAATTTTAACAAGATCAAAAGCTAGGGTTTATGAGCTCAAGTGTGTGTGTTTATGTGTGTTAATTCCCAAAGAAGAAATGGGAAGCTTCCAGGTTTCCCTAGACATATATGGGTTTTAAAACTCACTCCCCATATCACACGGGTATTTAACTGTAAACTAAAACCTTTCGCACCATGTTAGGCGGTCTTAACGAAGTCCAAATAAAATAAAAAAACTTGTTCTGTGACCCTTGTCATGAACTGGTCTTAACCAAATAGTCAAATGACTATAAATATTCAACTAATAAAATAACAATATAAACGCACATAAGGGCAAAATTGCCATTTCATCTAGGCCCAATTATCGGGTGTTACATATTCAGTTGTTTCTGATCAAATATGTGTTGGAGACTTTTGTGATCAGTAAGTACCGTGAATTTGGTTCCATATAGATAATGTCTCCATAATTTTAAAACAAATACCACAGCTCCTAATTCCAGGTCGTGTGTGGTATAGTTCTTTTCATGGTTTTTAAGTTGTCTAGATGCATAGGCAATAAGTTTTTGTCGTTGCATCAATACACAACCAAAACCTTGATTCGAGGCATCACAGTAGACAATGAAATCGTCGTTTCCCACGGGAAGTGATAAGATCAGGGCTGTAGTCAATTTTTCTTTTAGAATCTTAAATGCAGATTCTTGTTCACTTGACCATTCGAATTTCTTCCCCTTGTGGGTTAATTTAGTGAGAGGTTTAGCAAGAATGGAAAATCCTTCAATGAACCTTCAATAATAACCAGCAAGTCCCAAGAATTGGCGAATTTGTTTCGCACTCTTAGGCGCTGCCCAGTTTTGAATAGCAGTGATTTTAGCTGGATCGACATGTATTCCTTCGCTATTAACTACATATCCGAGAAATTGAACTGTTCGTAACCAGAAATCACACTTGGAGAACTTGGCATACATCTGCTCATTCTTTAGCAATTCTAAGATCAAACGTAAATGTCGTTCATGTTCTTGCTCGTTCTTGGAATAGATTAAGATGTCGTCTATGAAAACAATCACAAACTTGTCAAGGTAGGGTTTGCATACACGGTTCATAAGATCCATGAATACAGCAGGAGTGATGTGCGCAGAGGCGTATACGAAATAGTTATATTTTTATTGTGAAATACTATTAAATACGATACAATTTTACACAAGTTATTTATTTATTTATAGAGTGGATATACCTAAACCTTGCTACAACACTTATAGGCAGTGTACCTAATCGTACAGTAGTGTAGTTTTTAGTAAGTCCGGTTCGTTCCACGGGGAGCTAGCCAAGTTTAACGCTATATTTTTAAAACTATATTTGTATATATATATATATATATATATATATATATATATATATATATATATATATATATATATAAGTAGTATTATTATTATTATAAAAGGGGGTTTTTACCGTTTAATGACCGGTTTGTCGATTTTATGTCTTAAGTCGCAGTTAAAACCTAATGTAAAATATTAAAAAATAAATATAACTTAATTTAAAGCGTAAAGTAAATAATGATAATAAAAGTGCGATAATTTAAAGTGCGATAAATAAAATTACGATAAATAAAATTGCGGTAATTAAAAAGTACGATAATTAAAAATGCGATAAGATATAAAATAAAGGAATTATGCTTATTTAAACTTCCATAATCATGATGTTCGACGTGTTGATTTTAGTTTATTACCATGGGTTAATTGTCCTTTGTCCTGGATTATTTGATATGTCCATACGGTTTTGTCCATAATAGTCCATCAGTCATAAATATAAAGTGCGAGAGTCTTCGTCAAATTATCCTTATACCCGAAGTCAAATATTCCAACTAATTAGGGATTCGAACTGTAACAAGGTCTTAATACTTTGTTTAATGAATACACCAGGTTATCGACTGCGTGTAATCCAAGGTTTTACTACTTTGTTAACAATTACACCAATTACCCTTGAATGTAATCCACCCCTATTTTAATGAGTCCATTAACTATTAATCCATCCCCGTGTCCGGTAAAATGAACGATAATTCGTATATATAGATATCCCGCCCACCGTACCCGATAAAGCGTATGTGGTTATATATAGATACGTCAAATTGTAACCTTTATATTAAATTAACGAGGTATCGTTTAGTTAATATAAAGCCCATTAATAGCCCATAGTCTAATTTCCACAAGTGTCGTTCTTTTGTCCAAACCCCAATTATGGTACAAAGCCCAATTACCCCGTCTTTAATATTTAGCCCAACATCACTATTACTTCGGCTTAAATAAGCATAATAATAACTTAGCTACGAGACATTAATTTAAAAAGGTTGAACATAACTTACAATGAGTCTAATAGCGTAGCGTTACATGGACAGAAATTTGACTTACACATTTACAACATTCGCTAACATAACCTTATTATTATTATTATTATTATTAATCTTAAATTAAAATTAAAATTAAAATTAAAATTAAAATTATAAAATATATATATATATATATATATATATATATATATATATATATATATATATATATATATATATATATATATATATATATATATATATATATATATATATATCGAGAGATAGAGAGTGGATAGAAAAAGGTGTATATTTCATCGACCAAACGTTGCAATTTATAGTACTTGAGCTGCTACAGGGCCTCAGTCGACCGCATGAAATTTACACTACCTGGCCATACGATCGCATGGCCAGCTGTACCAGCTCACAATGAGTTTTAAACGTGGGCTGCTGAGTTTATAATAATATATAATATAATATATAATTTTATATAATTAATTATATATTATATTATATTCTTGTGCATTGTTGACTTGTAATTTTAGCTCCGTTGCGTCGCGCGTTGATAGTTGGTTCATGTCCCGGTTCTGGATTTTTGAACGTCCTTTCGTACTATTTAATATCTTGTACGTTGCGTTTCGTGGCTCGTACTCTTGTAATTTCTAGACGTTTCTCATCAATAATTTGAACCATTTTGATTGTACTTTGTACTTTTTAGCTTTTGATCGTTTGCGTCTTCAAATCGTCGAATCTGTCTTTTTTCTTCACCTTTTAATATTTAAACGAATATCACTTGTAAATAGAACAATTGCAACCAAAAGCTTGTCTTTCTTGAAGGATAATGCTATGAAATATATGTTCGTTTTTAGCATTATCAAATATACCCACACTTGAGCGTTGCTTGTCCTCAAGCAATACAGAACTTGAATATAACTTTAGTAGAATCACTTCTTTATTCTTCACACTTTGTACATCAGTGATTTTAATACAGCGGTATGGACAATGATAGTAACGATGTAGTTTACAGTCCCACATGACTATGAAAATTTAGATCCTTAAGGAAATTGGATCTTTATGAAAACATTTGATCTTTTTGAAAATTCAATCTAGATTTTAACCTAGACAAGTTTTCCGGAATAACCCTTTACCGGTGTTTGCAAGTTGTTTTTGTGGGTTTCAGATTTGAAAATTTTAGCTCAAAACTTATGGTTTTGTGTCACCCACTTGCTAACCTTGTATTTGGAAAGCAACACGTCCAGTTTACTTGATCCATATATTAACTTTCAGTAAACTACCGTCCGGTTGTAAAGGAAAGCGTTGAACAAGCAAATGGTAAGGCAATGTCCCGTGACATGCTTTTGATTATGGTCTATAACGTGTCGGATATTACTATCCTTTGTTGGAGCAATAGTAAAGATCACCCTATAGTTTTTCGGTCTGGCACAAGGTCCTGTATTCGACCATGCTATGCAACCACCGTTCTTATGGTTGACACCCGATTTGGTTCAGGTGACCTAATGAATTCCAGGTGAATTCCTAGGATTTTACGTTCAATGGTAATGAACGCATTGAAAATAGGGTTTTCAGAAAACAAATCGGTTTGTAATTTGATCAAAATATTTTCTCGTTCAAGCTCGAGTTTAGATATCATTGAATTCCACGAGTTTGTAATTCTCAATCTTTAAAAGTCAATCTCAAGGATTGAGTAATATCGGGCTTAAAAGCTGATTTTTGATCTTTAAGGAGATTATCCTTTCTGGGAATCTGATTCATTAGTCTTATAAGCTAATTTGCACGGTGCCCTCCATTGTACGAGACAGATCCTCTCATGGTTAGGATAAGTCTGACCACTTGGCGACCCTGTTTGATGCTGAGGTCCGTGGATTTCCAGCTGATTTTCGAGAAAACTTTTCAAGGTTTTTCGTAGACTCTACAACTGGTCTGGACGACAACTTCCTGACCTAAATCAAGAAGCGCGTGTATTTTTCTCGGAAGACTTTACTTCCTTTTAAATTCCATTAGTATTACAATAAACTGGGTAAAACTGATTAATATTGTCCAAAACAAAAGTATCTTCAATTATTTATACAAAAATATGTGACATATGTTCTAAATAACTTGGTAAATTTTTCCCACACTTGGCTTTTATTTTCCTTTCTTTGCCTTTTTATTTTTCTCTATTCTATTTTAAATGAATTCTAACATTTTGGGTTGTTTCTCAATTTATGTTCTTTACGAGGTAACAATAATTTCGATGTTAACACCTAGTTTTATCGTTCATAAATATGTATAAACATGATTTTGAGTTCATTTAGTTGAAAATTTTGAAAAATTATACTAGAATTGGGTAGTCAGTATATAAGACTAG